>NC_045958.1:3607484-3689984 GCF_010909765.2 Amblyraja radiata | reverse complement strand
CAGGCTCCTGCTCATGGTACTGTTTCATCATGTTAACATGACAGAGCTGAGTCTTACGCCTCCGATCAGGGGTACCAATAACGTAATCCCTCTCACCAACCTTCTTAACCACCTGATAGGGACCGCTATACCGAGCCTGCAGACTGGAACCAGGAATAGGCAACAACACCAGGACCTTGTCACCTGGAGAAAAATTCCTACTAGAAGCCTTCCTGTCGAACCAGTCCTTCATCCTAGACTGAGCAGAGGCAAGATTACCCATTGAGTAGTTCGCATGCCCTCCTCAGTCTAGAGCGAAAAGTACAGACGTGGTCTAAAATACTACGTTTTGTATCCTCCTGCAACCATTTCTCCTTCAGGACCCTCAACGGACCACGTACAGTATGCGCGAACACCAGGTCAGCAGGACTGAACCCTAAAGACTCCTGCACGACCTCACGCACCGCAAACATAACTAGATGAACTCCCTCATCCCAGTCTTTTTCAAACTCCAGGCAGTAAGTCCTCAACATAGATTTCAAAGTCTGGTGAAACCTCTCGAGAGCTCCCTGGCTCTCAGGATGATACGCACTGGAGTAACAATGCTTAATATCTAACAACTTCATTACCTGACCAAAAACCTTCGACATGAAGTTGGTACCTTGGTCACTCTGCACAACCTTGGGCAAACCGAACAACGAAAAAAACTTAGTGAGAGACTTAACAATTGCAGGGGCAGTAATTCTACGCAAAGGGACCACCTCCGGAAAGCGGGTAGTCGCACACATAATTGTTAATAAAAACTTGTTGTCCACCCTTGTCCGAGGTAGAGGGCCCACACAATCAACTAGAATCCGCTCAAACGGCTCACCGACCACAGGGATTGGATATAAAGGCGCAGGAACAATCGATTGGTTCGGCTTTCCTGCCACCTGGCAAATGTGACAACACCTGCAGTGCTGTTTCACATCCTTTTTCAACCCTGGCCAAAAAAAATTCCGTAAGATGCGGTCATACGTCTTATTGACCCCCAAATGTCCACCCAGAGGACCATCATGAGCCAAACAGAGTATCTCGTCCCTATACCGACGAGACATCACAATCTGATCAACCACGCTCCAATCATCATGCCCAGATATATCCAAGGGAGACCACTTTCGCATCAGTAAGCCATCCCTTAGAAAATACCCCTTTGCTGTGGAATCCATATCCCCCTCAGGCACTGCGCAGTCGAACAGATCAGATAAACCTGGATCACTCTTTTGCTCCTCAACCAGCCGGTCACGTGACAGTGACACCGGCACATTTCCAGACACTATCCCATCTTGAGATGGAGAAACACCCTTCACAACACAGGATCTATCATCCTGATCCCCAAAAATGCTCTCACTCAGGTCCACCACATCCTCAAACTTCGCCTGGCTCTTAGCCATAGCCCTCGTGACAGCACAAGCTGCGAAGACCTTTGGATGCTGCATAGCCAATCTATCAGGACTCTGCACCATCGGAACAGCCGTCACCTCAGGAGTGACTAAAACTCTACCTCCTGCCAAGTCATTCCCCAAAATCACAGAAACTCCCCCAACGGGAAAACACGGCCGTAACCCAACAGTTACCCGGCCTGAAACCAACTCGGACTCGAGACGCACGGTATGCAAAGGCACTACCATGTCATCCATCCCGAATCCTACCACTGGGACACTTGACCCAACCGATGATTCCCCAGAAAACGGCAGTACACCATCCAATATAAAGGACTGAGTAGCACCAGTATCACGCAAGATGGATACTGGAACTCTATCACCCCCATCCTCTAGAGAAACAAAACCATTCATGATGAACGCAGAATAATTCCTACACTCATCAGACTCAGGCACCTCAGGTACGACAGGTGCCTTCTGTGCACCCACCAAAGCCACAGGCTTTGCATTTTTCTGCTTCAGAACGGGACACGACTTTAACATGTACCCTCTCCTTCTACAATAGTAGCACACAGGACCTTCATTAGTCCTCACATTTCCGTCAACCTTATCAGCTCGGACCTCCCCCTGTATCAACGTGCTGCCACTTGCAGGCACAGAAACAGCTTTGACACTGCCCCCGGCGACACCACCACGATCAACCGGCCGTGCACCAAAACTATAGGATCGCCCAACAAAATCAGATTTATGAGTCAATACATACTCCTCTGCCAACACCGCAGCCTTAGACACCTCATTCACCTTCTGCTCATTAAGGTAAGTAGTAACCCTCTCAGGGAGACAGTTCTTAAAGTCTTCCATAATCATCAAGGCCCGCAGTAGCTCAAAATCCTTCACTCCTTGAGAAGCGCACCACCTGTCAAAAAGTGCCTCCTTCTCCCTAGCAAACTCCACATAAGTCTGACTATCAAACTTCCTAAAGCGCCGGAACTTCTGCCGGTACGCCTCTGGAACTAATTCATAAGCCCTTAATACTGTAGACTTCACACACTCATAGTCCAGACTGCTTTCAACAGATAAAGACGAGTACACCTCCCGTGCTTTACCCACAAGGACACACTGCAATAGCAAGGTCCACACGTCCCTAGGCCACTTCAAGGACAAAGCCACCCGTTCAAACACTGTGAAATACTTGTCCACATCCTCCTCACGAAACGGGGGAACCAGGCGGATGTTCTTGCTCATATCAAACTCCCGTTCCCTAGAAGAAACCCGGGAATTATCTATTTCTTTTTCCCGCAGCTGAAATTCAGCCCTTTTGGTTTCCTCCTCAAGCCGTTTCATTTCAAGAACATGCATGAGCTCTTTCTCTTTTAACAAAGAGGCAATTCTCTGTGACTCAAGCTCCATCTCCTTCAGTTTAATGACGGCCTCCATGTTCTGAACTGGCTGAACAGAAGGTGGGGGACTGTCTGCACCACCAGGCAAAACCCCACCCTCCACCAACGCAGCCCACAACTCCGATTTAATGGAGTGTTTCTTTGAATGCTTGTCAATAGTCACGGCATAGTTCTCAGCCAGCAAAATCAAATGCTCCTTCGTACATCTATCAAACAACTCCCGACTAGGAGCCTCAACAAATTCTTTCACCTTAAATTCCATTTCTAATGTAGCCCCAAACCACCAGCTAAAAATTGGGCACTAATGCTACCACAAACAGGGAAGAAAAAATTCCCTCACAACACACAGACTTCCTCAGTCCAGAAGCCTACCAAAAAACCCCCCTAAAAACGTCTAGGGTCCTCAAAACTTAGGACGAGCCCCCATTTTGTTACGACTCCCGAATGCAAGTACTTCAGAGCCGCGTAACACAAGTCAAAAACCAGGTTCAAGTTCAAAAACAGTTTTAATTATTCCTTGGAACACAAAACCCAAACCTGATTTTAAACAACCCAGTCAGGGATATGGATAAACTGACAAATAATTTAACAATGCTCCAGCCAGCCACGCAATGGGCCGTCGAACCGGAGACTCCAAAACCTGCCCAAAGAGATACAACCCTGAAACCAAAATACACGAAAACTCTAAGGTCAGCCCTTATCCGTCCCAATTCAATATCTGTTAACAAGGAATGGTGAAAATACACAAAGTTCTATGCCATGTGGCCAGGCTTTCCTCGGCCCACACCAGCAGTCTGCTCATCAGTCAGGGTCGACGAAGAAGAGAGAGAATCCTGGGAAGCTCTGGTATTTATACTTCAGATGAGTCACCCGTCACCTGACGCAGCTTGGCCAATCGGGTACAGGAGCCTTTAACCCCTCGATTCCAGACTCACAGCCACGAGGCCTGCACTTGGGAGAGAAACAGAGAAAGGTAAGTACATAGCATTCACCAGGAGGGGGAAGCGCCTAACACCATGAAAGTGTGACACTACAGAACAGTAGGTAGGGGCCCGGAGGGCATTTCTTCCCAGTCGCTTCTGATTGACAAAGAAATTAATATCAGGTGATACAAGAACAGCTAGTCAAAGAGTCCAGAGTGTTTCATCTTCATGAGTACCGACAATGAAACAATGAAATGCTTGCAGCAGCATAAGAGGCCTGTAAACTCAATACACACGGAAAATCTATCTATCTATCTCTATCTCTATCTCTATCTCTATCTCTATCTCTATCTCTATCTCTATCTCTATCTCTATCTCTATCTCTCTATCTCTCTATCTCTCTATCTCTCTATCTATCTATCTATCTATCTATCTATCTATCTATCTATCTATCTATCTATCTATCTATCTATCTATCTATCTATCTATCTATCTATCCATCTATCCGTCTGTCCATCTGTCCGTCTGTCCATCCGTCCATCCGTCCATCCGTCCATCCATCCATCCATCCATCCATCTATCCATCCAACATCTATCTATCTATCTATCTATCTATCTATCTATCTATCTATCTATCTATCTATCTATCTATCTATCTATCTATCTATCTATCTATCTATCTATCTATCTATCTATCTATCTATCTATCTGTCTGTCTCTGTCTGTCTGTCTGTCTGTCTGTCTGTCTGTCTGTCCATCCATCCATCCATCCATCCATCCATCCATCTATCCATCCATCCATCCATCCATCCATCTATCTATCTATCTATCTATCTATCTATCTATCTATCTATCTATCTATCTATCTATCTATCTATCTATCTATCTATCTATCTATCTATCTATCTATCTATCTATCTATCTATCTATCTATCTATCCTATCTGTGTGTGTGTCTGTCTGTGTGATGGTTTTTCCCCCAAAACAGTACATGGTAGCGCAGACATTTTTGCAGAACCTAACTCAGCTTATTTCCATCGTCGATCTAATCGTTTCATTCACATTGATTATATTTCACAAGTTATTTCACATTTTGTAAATTTAAAAATTGTATTTTAATTCATTTAGCAGCTATTCGGCATCCAAATCCCTGCTGCCTCTCCTTGCAACATCCAAGAACACTCTGTCCTCCGAGCAAGTTTTAAAAGACAGGAGAGTGCTTGGGGAGTCTAAAGTCACAACACAGATTTTTTTTTTTCAGTTTAAAATGAGGAAGGGTGAATAAGGCAAAATAGTAAGATTAAACGAGAACTTACCAGTTCGAAGTTTGATCTGTATTTTATGAGGAGTTACGATGAGGGATTACGTGAAGCACCCGTCCAGCACGCATGCGCGACATACTTCAAAGCAGCGGTGTGGAATCACAGACAGACACAGTAATTGAAATAAATATAGTAAAGAAAAGGAGAGCTTAGTTATCAGTTTGACCTCTATTATTGAGGGTGGGAGCGGAGGGCACGTAATCCCTCATCGTAACTCCTCATAAAATACAGATCAAACTTCAAACTGGTAAGTTCTCGTTTAATCTTACTATTTTACTTCGGAGTCACGCGAGTGACTACGTGAAGACTTCAAAGCTCTGTGATTTCAAACCGTGTAACAGTTCATACTTCACTCGCTGCCGAAGTCATTCGAGGGAGGAGGTATGTTATCGTAATCAACCATGAATCTGTTTGTAAAAACAATAATGGTGTTATTAACAACAACAAGACCAAATGCTCCCCCGGGCTTAAATTATATATTTTTTGCAGATTCTTTTTCTGCAAACGATACAGGTTCTGTCAGTGGCTTGTTATAAAAGTTTGGAACGTTTACTCCCTAGATCACCCCGCTGTAGTCAGGATGTGGTCCATTGGCACGTCCATCCTCTTAGTCACTGACGTGGATGCTGTCCTGGTGGAATAAGATTTATACAAGTTAGTATTTACTCCAGCAACTCCCAGTACCTGCTTGAGCCACTAGAAATAGTTTAGCTCGTCACCCGACCATGAGGTTTATTGTGGCTGACCCATAAGGCTTTTTCCTCTCCCTCGGTATTGCTTATTGTGTCGATGTTGATCTCTAAGTGGGTCATGACACATAAAACGTGGTTCAGGTGGGTATGCTCGGAATTCCATGACTGGACCTGATGTTCCTGGTCTGTTCTGTTTGGCCAGCCCTTGAATGGGAAATGTGACACTATCTGGTGTTATAACCATGTTGTCCAATCGCAGTAGATGGGAGAACTGGCTCTTTATGTTGAGGTAAGGCCACCAGCCACCAGGGTAGGCTGTTCCAAGGTGAGTGACCTGGCTGGTGATCATCCCCTAAAGTATGTCAGGACTTCACTGACATCCCAATTTGGGTGTACCTATTTCTGGTGAATGGATTGAATATACCTCTCCTGTATCTGATCACCAGTGAGCGGTACCCTTTGCCCTGTTGTCATGCCCAAGTTGAGTAGGCTGACAGAACATGTCCTTCATTGTGGTGAAGACCTGCCAGGAACTCCAGTACAGGTTTTTGTTGTAGTTGAATGTGTAGTTTCTGTTTTTGAACAGTTTCCCATTTCTTGATGTTCGTCAGGTATGTTCCCTAGTGGATATGCGGCGGAATGCTGTCATCATGTTGATAGTGCTGTCTGATCCAAGCACACCAGTGGTCTTCCCAATTCTGCAATTCTTTTAATGACCATGTCGAGGATCACTTAGTCCACTGTATTTTGCGTAGTACCCGACTGATGAAGCCGTAGTACCTATTGAAGAGGTAGAAGGATGGGAGAACATAGATATTAGATTCCCCCCCCCCCCCCTCAATACGCGGGAATGTATCCATCGCCGCTGCTTTGAGATGGTTTCATGCGACGTAGGTTAGTACGTGGTGATTTAATTGAATATATGGAAATCGATATCTGGTGTCCATATTGCTTAGTAATTTCAGCAAATATTTTTGGTTTAAATGTTTGTTTACAGCATTTAGCTCACCTGACAGGTAAGTTACTGATGGTCAAACATGTTTGACGACATACGGTTACCAATTGTTAATAAATTGTCACCTAATATCGATGTTCTACGCCCAAGTGGTTTGGTATATGCCACCACTGTGATGTTGTTAGCTTATAAACGAACATGCAAAATGGTGCATTACTGAGCAAATGCTTCACTAGAAGTAAGTAATTTGATATATAACACGTTTAAGTCAACTCGCATTGGCACTAAGTATTACAAGCTCAGTAACACATCAGGCCACATAAGATGTTATTCAAACCAGGTGGAAGTGTACAAACATAATCCTTCCTATGCAGATGAATTCCATGATAACACTCCAGATTAGCCCATTTGTCACCATATTACAGGTATGGAATATAGTTTGAACACTAGTATCTCAGCTCATAGGAAGGTACAATGTTCAGTAGCTGGTAATGCTGCTACTATCCCAATTACTTTGCCACGTAGTTGATTGTGGTTAAATGTTACCATAACTGATAGCATTAATGAATACCAGATAGACAAGGTCAACGTAAATATCTGGATATATGACAGAGCCCGCTAAATAAGTTAGTAGCTAATGCAGCTAATAAAGCTATATCCAAGGATAGTCTGTCGTTAATATATAGACATGCCATGACGGAATGTTCCTTAAGTATCAGGGCTGGTTTGATTCTGGAATAGCTTCGGCTTATATGCCAATTCAATACGCAAATCAAGTTTATTTGTCACATACACACGCGAGATGTGGAGTGAATGAAAAATGGCAATGCTCCCCATGGTTACCCCATCCAGGTAATTGTGGATTATCCAAAAACATATGAAAAGGTACTGAATAGTATGCATCTTCAAGGTCGATGTCTACCATAAAGTATCCTTGGATCCATGGTAGGAGTTACAAATCCCATAAGTGGGTATACCTGGTGAAATACTCAAGTGGTTAATCAATGATGGTGCGACATTTATCATCGTGGGAGGGTAGACCCCTTGGGGTGCTTGCTGATTTGGTGGCAAGATATTAATTCTATTACCCTTGAATATATTTTTTGGTATATAACTACCAAGAGTGATAGCTTCCTAACCAGGCGTGATTCACCCACCCCTTGTTAGTACAAACCCTTCACCTTTATGTGATAGTAGGAACCATACTTATCTGTCTTCATTGTTGTTTTCTTCGGTTTCTGGTTCCTTGTTCTTGTAGGGACGATATTTGTTGGGGGGTGGCGCATTTTCCCTGGGGCCTGCTCTGGGCCGTGGCCTAAAAGGCTTACGGGATTGGCATGCAGGCCCCGAGCTTTCACCAGTACCATGAGGTAGACGCCCCTGGTGGACGCGTAGAGGTACTGCTGCCTGGTTTAGTGTGGTGCTCATTCAAGACTCTGCCCTCTTGTGTCGAATAGTTTGAACATTTTGTCCAGTTTTTTAGGACTGGTTTGGTAAGTGCCAGGTAGCAGGACCTGTGGTTGTGAGGTCGGCGTTCTCACAGTCCTGTGAATTTCATAGATTGAGGGCAGGTTTGTGACTTCCCTTGAGAAGTTACGGGTATACTGTTGAACAGTAGGGTCAGGTGTTTTGCCATACTACCCTGCCATCAATGAGCAGGTGGACATGATAGCCGACGTCAGGGTTGCAATTTTATTTGCAATTTTAAGATATTTGGGTTAAAATGAGCTGCTCAATGTATCCCCCAATAATGGCGGGCACTTTGAGTAAATGCAATTTAGGGGAGGCGTGATGAAACCAACGCCTCATGGCTACCTGTCTAACGGTTCTTTCCTTCAGCTTGTAGCGGGAGCGCCTGACTCCCGTTTGCCGCTGTTGCCTGCTTAAACGCAATGCCGCGCATGCGTGCTGAGCGGGTTCTTCACGTAGTCACTCACGTGACTCCGAAGTAAAATGAGCAGTCTCTGTGCAGTTGGGGACTATAGGTGAGTGGTGCAATATTGCATTGGGGGAACGAGTGACGTTGGGGCAATGGGTGAGTGGTGGAAATGGGTTGTGTTGGGGGAACGAGTGAGTGGTGGATTATTGCGTTGGGGGAATGGGGCCTAACGGGTCCCACTTGGTCTAGTATGTAATAAAATGAAATCAATTAAAGATTACACATTTAAAGAAATTAAATCCAAAATAATCATCTAAACATCAGGCTACTGAACGCTACAAACTCCAACTAAACTGCGGGCTATGGACTGCCATGATGCACTAGAGGCTTCAGACTGGTGTTTTTTGCACAAATTTATAAAATGTATTGAACTGTTGAATTATTTAGGGGACATGTTGGCCGGTGTGGGCAAGTTGGGCCGAAGGGCCTGTTTCCACACCGCATCATGCTATGACTAATTGAGTTCTGTTGTTTTTGCAAACCTGATGTGCTGCTGCAAGTAAGAACTCCTATGTCCTGAATGTGGGAAGCTTAGTTTAGTTTAGTTTAGTTTAGTTTAGTTTAGTTTAGTTTAGTTTAGTTTAGTTTAGTTTAGTTTAGTTTAGTTTAGTTTAGTTTAGTTTAGTTTAGAGATACAATGCAGAAACAGGCCTTTCGGCCCGCAGAGTCTACGACAATCAGTGATCCCCACACACCAACACTATCCTACACACACTAGGGACAATTTACAATTATACCAAGCCAGTTAACTTACAAACCTGCACGTCTTTGGAGTGTGGGAGGAAGCCAGAGAACCTGTAGAAAACCCACGCAGGATACAGGGAGAACGTACAAACTCCGTTCAGACAGCACCCGTAGGCAGGATCGAACACAGGTCTCTGGCGCTGTAAGGCAGTAACTCTACTGCTGCATAACCATTAGTGACATTAAAACACTCTTGACATGAAAAATCAAACAGGCAAAAATACAAGGTGCTGGAGGAACTCCGCAGGCCAGGCAACATCTGTGAAGGGAAAAATATAGAGAAAGTTCTGGGTTGGGACTTATCTTCAGACCCACCACAAATGGTGCCTGGCCTGGTGAGTTCCTCTAGCATCTTGTGTTATGCTCAAGATCACAGCATCTGCAGTCTCTTGTGTCTCCAATCAAATTGCCAAATGTACTACCGCAGAGGAATTTGTGAAGTGCATAAGGTATTAGTTATCTCAAGCAAAACAGAACAGAACATAACAAGGCACAGACTATTTTAGATGTGCTCATGAGTAATGAGTTAGTATTAATAAACTATCTTGTAGTTACAGACCTCAAGGGAATAGGCTCACAGTATGGTGGAATTCCAAATTAGAATTTGAGGGTAAACACTTCAGGTTAAAAACCAATATAATCAACTTAAAAAAAAGTCAATGTATGAAGGCGGAAAGGAAGAGTTTCTCAAAAATGGAATGGATAAAAATAGGCTAAACAAGGGGAAAATTATGATTACGAGGATAAACTGTAAGTAGAAACGAAACAAGCGATTTTGTTGACATTAAGAGGCCCTCTTTCGCCCTCTTGCAAAAGAAACACAATGGATCGAGGCAGACAATGGTTTAAAGTGATACACAAAGTACTGGTGTAATTCAATGGTTCAGGTAGCATCTCTGGAGAAAAAAGATGGGTGAGAAAGGCTCCCAGACTGAAGAAGGGTCCAGGCCCGAAACGTCCCCTTTAGTGGACTGAGAAACGACTACTGGAGTTTTCAACAGATCTTTATTCACAAGTTCGATATCCAGTATACAGGCTTTCCGGACACGTCTGCCCATAACGGTGGCCAGCGCTGAACTAACGCGTGCAAGTGAAAACCGCGCGAAACAAGCCGCCCCTCCCGAGTCACGTGACCGCGGCTTCCGAACGCCGGGTTCGATATCGGCGTGCGCTAGCAGGCACTGCTACACCCCTTTCCTTTTTCTCCAGAGCCTGACCTGCTGAGTTACTCCAGCAATTTGTGTCCACCTTTGGTATAAACCAGCCTCTACTATTCTTTGTTTCTATTATGGGTCAAAGTGGACAGTGGGCTACAGAGGATAAGCCCAAGATGTAAGATGATCCTCAAGCATGAATCAGGAGCCTCGCTGAAACCTCATTGAAGCTGGATTAGTCAAGTCTCCGTGGCCAGTTGCGGATAAAGTGACCTTAAGTGAGTCCATGCCAAGCAGCAATCACTCCTCAGACTCTAGGTGAGGGGAAGTATAGATAAGGGGTGGTATAAAAAATATGTGTGGTTGGTATCTAAGAGCATTGCACTCGGATGGGGGGGCATCTGTTCTAGGATTCACGTCTCCCAAATTGGCTAATATATATTAAAGAGTTTGTTCTGAATGTAAATCCCAGACTCCATATGAATTTATCCATCTACAACTCTAAACCTGTCCTTTGTCCTCAAAGTTGTATTTTAGTAAATTATTCCATTCTTCTTTATTATAATTTTTTCTTTTTTTATTTCTCTTTCTTATTTTCTATCTATATAATAAAAATACTAGAAGCAGAGTTAATGTCAATTGATAATATTATTAATGTAGGAATGATATGCATGAAATGTTTATAATATGATATGTACCTGCCTCTAATAAAAAGATTATTAAAAAAAAGAAAATAATAAACCTGTCCTATGCATGTACCTGTCCAAATATATTTTAAACATTGTAATTGTACCGACCTCTACCACTTCCCCAGGGAGCTCGTTCGTGTAACTCTGTTTGCAAAGTCTCCTTTTATCCTGTCCCCTCTCTGGTTAAATCTATGCCATCTAGGCTACCCAACCCTGGGGAAACAAACTGTCCATTCGGCATATCTATGCCAATCTGATTATTCACTATATGTATGCCAATAATCAATCCAACTCTCTCTGATTTTATGAAAAGGAAATCATTTTTGAGAGATATACATGTGTCCGAGAACACTAATGCAATCATCAAGAAAGCTCATCGGCGCCTCTACTTCCTGAGAAGATTACGGAGAGTCGGATTGTCAAGGAAGACTCTCTCTAACTTCTACAGATGCACAGTAGAGAGCATGCTGACCGGTTGCATCGTGGCTTGGTTCGGCAATTTGAGAGCCCTGGAGAGGAAAAGATTACAAAAAGTAGTAAACACTGCCCAGTCCATCATCGGCTCTGACCTTCCTTCCATCGAGGGGATTTATCGCAGTCGCTGCCTCAAAAAGGCTGGCAGTATATCATCAAAGACCCACACCATCCTGGCCACACACTCATCTCTCTGCTACCTTCAGGTAAAAGGTACAGGAGCCTGAAGACTGCAACAACCAGGTTCAGGAATAGCTAGTTCCCCACAGCCATCAGGCTATTAAACCTGGCTCGGACAAAACTCTGATTATTAATAACCCATTTTCTGTTATTTGCACTTCATCAGTTTATTTATTCATGTGTGTATATATTTATATTATGGTATATGGACACACTGATCTGTTTTGTAGTAAATGCCTACTATGTTCTGTGTGCTGAAGCAAAGCAAGAATTTCATTGTCCTATCAGAGACACATGACAATAAATTCACTTGAACTGAACTAATAAGCAAGGTTTACTGAGGGGAACGTGTAGATATGGTGTATTTGGGTTTCCAAGTGGCATACGATAAGATGCCACACAGGAAGGAATAATACTCAAAATAATAGCTGACAGAATTGTGGAAATTGAATTAAAACTGAGTTAACATTTGTTATCACATAGATAACATGGGCGGAGCAATAGGGCTGCTGCCTTATGCCCCTGTCCCACTTAGGAAACCTGAACGGAAACCTCTGGAGACTTTGCACCCCACCCAAGATTTCCGTGCGGTTCCCAGAGGTTTTTGTCAGTCTCCCTACCTGCTTCCACTACCTGCAACCTCCGGCAACCACTTGCAACCTCCGGGAACCGCACGGAAACCTTGGGTGGGGCGCAAAGTCTCCAGAGGTTTCCGTTCAGGTTTCCTAAGTGGGACAGGGGCATTACAGCGCCAGAGACCCGGGTTTGATCCTGATCCCGTGTGCTGTCTGTAAGGAGTTTACACAACCTCCCTGTGACTGCATGGCCTTTCTCCAGGTGTTCTGGATTCCTCCCACTTTCCAAAGATGTATGGGTTTGGAGATTAATTGGCTTCTGTAAAATGCAAATTGTCCATTAGTGTGATTGCTGGTTGGCTCAGACTCAGTGGGCCGCATGGCCTGTTTCCATGCTATATCACTAAAGTCCAAAGTGTATAAATGACACAGTCAGAATAAATGTTTTTTTTTTTTACAGAGTTTGGCTTTCAGTCATTGGCTCTCATTTACTATTTATATTAATGACTTGGGCGAGGAGCAAAATCCATGGTGTCCTCATTTTGATAATAGCATGAAAATAGATGTAGAGGCATATTGCAATGCGGATATTTGAACTCTGCAACAGGGGAAGAGTAGATTGAGTGGGTGCTTAAAACCTTGGCAAACGTAGTTTAATGTAATGTGTGAAATTATAGACATCAGTGGGAAGAATCAGAAGGCAGATTATTATCTAAATGGAAAGAGAGTGTAAAAAAAACGAGGAATACGGATTCCTCTCAGTTTTCTTGTACATGAAACACAAAAGGTTAGTGTGCGTGTGTGGCAAGTAGTTAAGAAGGGAAATGGTAGCTTGGACTTTATTGTAAAGAAGCAGAAGTTTGAAAAGAGGGTAGTGTTTTTACAATTCTACAGGATGATATTGAGGGCACACACAAAGTAGTGTGTCAGTTTGGTTGCCCTATTTAAGAAAGGATAGATTACCATTGGAGAGAGTCAGAAGATATTCATTCCTAGACATTGAGGGTTTTCTTATTGCAAATGATGAAGGAAATCAGCTTTGATTCTATTCTGATGCAGGGTCTTTGATCTGAAATGTGACCTGTTTCTCTCTCCACACATGTTGCCTGAACTTGCTGAGATTTCCCGACTCTATTAGGGAAATTGAATCTGTTCTCTTTTGAGATGAGAACAAGGAGAATTGAGTTGAGTTGAGTTTAGTTTGGAGATACAGCACGGAAACAAGCCCTTTGGCCCACCGAGTCCGCTCTGATCAGCGATTCCCGCACACTAATGGCCCTGTTCCACGGTACGAGTTCATTCCAAAAGCTCTCCCGAGTTTAAAAAAAATCAAACCCGTGGTAAGCACGGAGAATGAACGTAGCGGGCACGTCGGGGCTCGGGGACATCTCTTAGTGGCTCGTAACGCTAACAGCAGGTACTCGGGAAGACTCGCTAACGGCAGGTAAGCTCGGGAAGACTCGTGAAGATTTTTCAACATGTTGAAAAATGTCCACGGGAGCCCCGAGTACTGACGAGCGGCCATTACCGTAAATCTCTGAGTTCGAATCAGGGCAAACTCGGGAGAGCTCTTGGAATGAACTCGTACCGTGGGACAGGGCCATAACACTGTCCTACACACACTAGGGACAATTTACAAATATACAAAGCCAATTAACCTACAAACCTGTACGTCTTGGGAGTGTGGGAGGAAACCGAAGATCTTGTAGAAAACCCACACAGGTCACGGGGAGAATGTACAAACTCCGTACAGACAGCACCCGTAGGCAGGATCGAACCTGGGTCTCCGGCGCTGTAAGCACAGTAAACCAAGTCTAATTCTGCGCCTTTTGTCTTTGTGTTTTGAGTGTGAACTGGCTGAGAATGGTTCTTGAAGTCACGAGAAACTGGCAAACACTGAAGTTCATCACCATTTTGCGGAAAGATTTTTACTGCCTAGGGTGTAATTTAATAAAGCAATTGTGTTCTGTGGTTTCCAGACATTCTGGGAAAGGAATACATACTGTGTTTATATAACATTGTTAGTGAAACCAGAAGTGCTGACATTTCTGATTTGTGCCACTGAATGTCTTGAATATTTTAAAATGGATTATGCATCCAGGAACAGCTCATTCTCTCAATAGTTGAGCAATTACACCTTCAGTATTATTTGGTAAAGATAATAATAAAGATGAAGTTATATCAATTCACAAAACAATTTCAAATAACATGATTCCTGTGATGTTGAAAAAAATGTTTGAAGGACCAAATTATGTATTTGTTGCATTATACTCTTATCTCAGTGGGCGGCCCAGTGGCACGGTGATAGATTTGCTACCTTACAATGTCAGAGACCCAGGTTCAATCCTGACTAAAGATACTATCTGTACGGAGTTTGGACATTCTCCCTGTGACTCAGTGAACCAAAGGTCCAGTCTCCATGCGGCATCTCGAAACTAAACAAAACTAAACTATAAGCATGATATTGGACAATGATTTAACATCTCTATTTAAAAACACAGTTTGGCGGCACGACTCACGTTGCAGCGGCCCCTGCAGCCTGTCTGTCTTTTTTTTTTTGTCCAGTTAAATGTAGTTGTTGTGTTCTTTTATACTGTTTTTGGCTGTGTATATGTGTGGAGGCGGGGGGGGGGGAAACTTTTAAAATCTCTTCCCTGAACGGGAAACCCGACCTTTTCCCTGTCGGGTCTCCGTTGTCGTTGAGGACTAGCACGGACAACCGGAACGACCTGGGGGCTCCAATCACGGAGCCTACGGAGCCTACGGAGCTGCGGACTACTCACCATCGTGGGGCTGGCTGGCCTCGGAGCGTGGGGGGCGATGGTGGCGCGCTGCTGCGGCCCGGGTCCAGAACATCGGGTGCTCGCGGGTGCCTGGTGGGAGACTACTTTTCAGAGCTCCCGCAACGCGACTTCTCCAGCCCGTGTCGCGGGGTTCGAACGACCCAGAGCGGGGCCTTACATCGCCCGGCGCGGCTTTAACGGCCGCAGGACATTCCAACGCCCACCAGGGCTCCCCGGTGAGACATTAAGACCTGGAGCGGTGCCATACATCGCCCGGTGCGGCCTTAACAGCCATGGGACTTACCATCGCCTGCCTGGGGCTTTAACATCGGGAGAAAAATGGTGAACAGGGGAGAGAAAAGACTTTGCCTTCCATCACTGTGAGGAGGAGATTCACTGTGATGGATGTTTGTGTGAATTGAATTGCTTGTGTGTCTTGTAGAAATTATTTTGTTTGTATGGCTGTAGAAACAGAGTTTCCTTTGAGCCTCATTGAGGTTCAAATGACAATGAATAAATATTGTATTGTATTGTATCGTATTGTATTGTATTGTATAACACAGGCGCGTATTTTTGAACAAAAAACACATTTCCGGAGGAACTCAGCAGGTGAGGCAGTATTCATGGAGAGAATGGACATATGGTGTTGCGTGGAGTAATGATAGAGGTGAAATGAGACAAAGGGTATCATATAAGGAAAGAAGACGAGAACTGAATATAGTATTCTAAATATAGACCTACCATCGACAGAGGTACTTAGAGAAGAGTGGGAACGGGAACTAATGATAAAAATTACAAAGGTTACATGGGAAAAGTATTTGATATATATTCACAAATGTTTGATTAATGTAAGTCATAATCTAATACAATTTAAAATTTTACATAGATTATATTATTCAAAAATAAGATTGAACAAATTTTATCCAAATATATCCCCCATTTGTGATAAATGTCTATCCCAAAACGCAACTATAACACACTCCTTAGTCTCCTGCACAAAACTTTATAGATTTTGGAGTGATATTTTCGAAATATTTACAAAATTATTCAAGACAAGAATGGAACCTAATACTGAAATGATTATATTTGGAGTAATGGAAGATGGGAATAAATTGAACACATCTCAAAATTTATTTTTTAACTATGGTTTAATAATTGCAAAAAAATTAATACTTAAATTTTGGAAAAATACATCAATACCAACGCTTAAAATGTGGATTGCAAATATGTTGGACACCGCACATCTTGAGGAAATGCGATTCCTCCTAATGGATAAATCGGACCAATTCATAACGAGTTGGTCTCCATTTGTCGTCTTCTTGGAACCATATAGTGCAACACAATTGTAAAAACTAACTGTTTCAGGACTGGACGAGGGTTGGTCAAGATTATAAACAATGATCTCCTTTTTTTTCTTTTTTTTTTCTTTCTTTATGTCTTATTCTCTTTTTTCTATTTCTTTTCCTCAACTTTCTTCACTCATTCGTCTTTCTTCTTTTTCTTCACACATTATATATCTCACGCTTTTCTATCCTTTACTATCTCATTTCTTTTTCTTATTCTAATCTTTCATTAATATAACAAAAAAAATAAGAAGCTGTACATAAAATGTATTATGCAAATATATATTAGGCACTTTGGTGCCATATGATTGTACTTACTTCTAATAAAATAAAATATATATTTTTTTAAATTAAAAAAAAAAAAAGGCGAGGCAAACAATTGGGCTGCAACCACCCGACAACCAAAATTCATTTTGTGAACACAAACTTGTTAAAGAGGCGAGGCAAACAATTGGGCTGCAGCCACCCGACAACCAAAATTCATTTTGTGAACACAAACTTGTTAAAGAGGCGAGGCAAACAATTGGGCTGCAACCACCCGACAACCAAAATTCATTTTGTGAACACAAACTTGTTAAAGAGGCGAGGCAAACAATTGGGCTGCAGCCACCCGACAACCAATATTCATTTTGTGAACACAAACTTGTTAAAAAAAAGAGAGGCAAACAATTGGGCTGCAGCCACCCGACAACCAAAATTCATTTTGTGAACACAAACTTGTTAAAAAGGCGAGGCAAACAATTGGGCTGCAGACACCCGACAACCAAAATTCATTTTGTGAACACAAACTTTTTAAAAAGGGCTGCAGCCACTTTTCAGAAGCATTGAGGGGACTCACCGTGGAGTAGACGTGCGTTCAGTGTTATTCGCAGCTCAGAGAGCCGTGACCCTCTCGCTTCCTGGGTCTGGCAGAGATTGAGTGAGGCACGACACTTCCTGGTTTTATAGTCCCTCTCCCTGCCGCCAGCGGGGGCAGCAGAGAGAATGGGGAATTTTGTAAAAACATTAATATCTCTCTCATTTTTCATCGACGGAAAAAATCTTCCGCACTCAAACGGCGGAGGGGGGCTCTGCGCGAGGTGGCCAAAAATGACGGCTGTAGTTATCGGCGTTCTTCGGAAATCGCAGCACAGTCGGCCAAAAGTGGTCAAGATCAGAGATTTAGTTATATAGAAATACTACTCGGGATCGGAGATGAGCATACACATTAGGGGAAAGGATTAGGGTGACCAGGCTGGTGGAACTGGGTTCGAAGGAAGTAGGGAAAGATAGGGGGTCAGGGGCAGTGTTACTTTGAATTTGTAGAATATTTTTAGATGTAGATGCAGTTCAGCCGACCTGGTTGACATTTAAGGAAATTAATACAGATTTCAGAGCGATACAACACAACAGTGGAAATTGCAATGTGAAGAAAAAACATTCAATGCTGATTTTACAGTAGCTGAAATGGAAAACGTTCCCAGAGATAGATAGATCATTGATTAGTACGGGTGTCAGTGGTTATGGGGAGAAGGCAGGAGAATGAGGTTAAGAGGAGAGATAGATCAGCCATGATTGAAAGGCGGAGTATACTTGATAGGCCGAATGGCTTAATTCTGCTCCTATCACATGAAGAGGGATGAAGTCTGTAATGGTCGCATGCTGGGATACATACTGTGTAGAGGCAACTTTGGGTCAGTAGTGAGGGACTGGCTGCCTAAGGCTGTTATACACCTGCCTGAGGTCTGATTATTTGCCTCAGAACTGAAACAAGATAAGGACCTCACATCCAAAGGGCTTTTAGCCAGTTCGCTTGCTTTGCCAGCTCCATCAGTTACACGGGTACTTCTGGCCAAATTGGCTATTTACTCATCCATTTGAGCAAAGCAACTTCTTCCCAAACGAGTTGGTATCCCAAAACATCACAGGTGGTTTTTAGAGGAAGCTAATTACCAGTGCTGCTTTTATCACCTCAATAGCATGCAAAAATGTCAATCATCGAATGGTGCAGGAACAGCTGGTCTCCAAGATTCAAAGATTTGTGGTAAATAACTACATATTCATCAAGTTCAAAGGAAACACTGCACTAGTATTGGTATGCAGTAGTTTAACGCAACAAAATGTGTGGTCATTTCTGAGGGGTAATGATGAAGCAAGGATTCAGATTTTTTTTAACATTGGGATCTGTTCTGCAGCAGTGGGGACCTGTACAAGAGGGGTGGGTTGTACCTGAACTGGTGGGGAAACAATATCCTGGCAGGCAGGTTTGCTAGTGCTAAACTAGATTGTCACCAGTGACTGGATCTAATGCAGGACTGAGGCAGGAGAGAAGGCTGGAAGTCAGTATGGAAGGTGATGAAAGAAAGTTCAGTGACATAATAGGCAGGAACTGGATAGGGATCGAGGAAGGACTGTTGGATTGAATCACATTCATTTTGATGTATTAGACATAATGGGTGAGGAAGATGAACTCAGGGCATGGATAGAGGGAAGGAAAAATGGAGGACCCGGTGTGGGGGGGGGTGGAGCGCCATGAGGGAGGGGGGAGAGAACAAAGGGGGAACTGACACGGGAGGGGGGAATTTGTAAATTTGTAATGCCCTTTATGGGTGACTATTTGCATACCTTGGGTATAGAGACATAGAAACATAGAAACATAGAAACATAGAAAATAGGTGCAGGAGTAGGCCATTCAGCCCTTCGAGCCTGCACCGCCATTCAATATGATCATGGCTGATCATCCAACTCAGTATCCCATACCTGCCTTCTCTCCCTTTAGCCACAAGGTCCACATCTAACTCCCTCTTAAATATAGCCAATGAACTGGCCTCAACTACTTTCTGTGGCAGAGAATTCCAGAGATTCACCACTCTCTGTGTGAAAGATTTCCCCCTTATCCTTAAACTGTGACCCCTTGTTCTGGACTTCCCCAACATCGGGAACAATCTTCCTGCATCTAGCCCGTCCAACCCCTTAAGAATTGTGTAAGTTTCAATAAGATCCCCCCTCAATCTTCTAAATTCTAGCGAGTACAAGCTGAGTCTATCCAGTCTTTCTTCATATGAAAGTCCTGACATCCCAGGAATCAGTCTGGTGAACCTTCTCTGTACTCCCTCTATGGCAAGAATGTCTTTCCTCAGATTAGCATACCTTGGGTCTGCAAGCAAAGAATTTCACTGTGACCTGTCACATATGTCAATAAAGTATTCAATTCAAGGAACGTGCGGCTGGGACGTAGCCATTATGAAAACCTGGCTGAGAGAGGGATAGGTTTGGCAGCTTAATGTTCCAGGGTACAGGTGCTGTAGGAGAAATTGAGCAGCGTAAAAAAGGAAGGGGTGTTGCTTCATTGATCAAGGAGAATGTCACGGCAGTAGTCCAAGATAACATTACCGATGGTTCAACCAATGAGGCTATATGAGTTAAGTCCTATAGGCCTCCATCTCGACAATGGAATTAGAGGAACAAATATGCCAGGAGATTGCAGGCAACTGCATGTCTAACAATGTTGTCATAGTAGGAGGTTTTCACTTTTCCAATATAGGTTGGGATTGTCAAAGTGCCAAGGGCTTAGGTGGGGTGGAGATTGTCAAATTAGTTCAGGATGTTTCATCAGGTAATATATAGAGGGCTCTGCAAGGGAGAGGGCAAAGCTTCATCTACTAGGAAATTGTGAAAGGCAAGTGGCTGATGTGTCTGGGGCGAGACTTTTTTTGGACAGCAACCATTGTTCTATTAGCTTTAAAAAAGTTATGGGTAGGTTCATGTTCATAAACACAGGGCAGGTCCACAATTTCTGAATTGGGAAAGGGCCAACATTGATGGTATTAGACAGGAACTCGCTAAAGTTGATTGGAGAAGGTTGTTTGTGGGCATAGGAAAGTCCAGAAAATGGGAGGCTTTTAAAGGTTTGATGATGAGAGTTCAAGACATGCATGCAAGGCAGGTGGGAGTAAGGAACCAAGAGAAATTGAGGCTCTGGTCAGCAAAACGGAGGTATGAGACAGGTAAAGGCAGCTGGGGTGAAGGTTGGGCATTAGGACATTAGGGTACAATTCAATAAGGCACTGCAGGCAATGCCATTGACTCACAGCTCCACTGACTCAGATTAATTTTGGCCCTTGCTGTTGTTTGTGTGGAGTTTGCACATTCTCCTTGTGACTGTGCACATTTCTATCAATCTTCTTCAGTTGGTGGGAGTACAGAACAAGACTGCACTGCCATTGAACAACTAATCTATGATAGGCACCAAATGAGAGAAGGATTGATCTGGGTGGTCATTCTGATTGCAACTACCAGCAATTATGTCATGTTTTTAATGTAGCAAAAATGTCCCAATATATTTCATGCAAAATCAATCAACCAAAATTACACAGAGATCAGGCTAGTGACAAATGGGTTTTCTTTCAAGGAATACCTTTAAAAATAAGGATATAACCATATAACCATATAACAATTACAGCACGGAAACAGGCCATCTCGACCCTTCTAGTCCGTGCCGAACACGTATTCTCCCCTAGTCCCATATACCTGCGCTCAGACCATAACCCTCCATTCCTTTCCCGTCTATATAACTATCCAATTTATTTTTAAATGATAAAAACGAACCTGCCTCCACCACCTTCACTGGAAGCTCATTCCACACAGCCACCACTCTCTGAGTAAAGAAGTTCCCCCTCATGTTACCCCTAAACTTCTGTCCCTTAATTCTCAAGTCATGTCCCCTTGTTTGAATCTTCCCTACTCTCAGTGGGAAAAGCTTATCCACGTCAACTCTGTCTATCCCTCTCATCATTTTAAAGACCTCTATCAAGTCTCCCCTTAACCTTCTGCGCTCCAAAGAATAAAGCCCTAACTTGTTCAACCTTTCTCTGTAACTTAGTTGCTGAAACCCAGGCAACATTCTAGTAAATCTCCTCTGTACTCTCTCTATTTTGTTGACATCCTTCCTATAATTAGGCGACCAGAATTGTACCCCATACTCCAGAATTGGCCTCACCAATGCCTTGTACAATTTTAACATTACATCCCAACTTCTATACTCAATGCTGTGATTTATAAAGGCCAGCACACCAAAAGCTTTCTTTACCACCCTATCTACATGAGATTCCACTTTCAGGGAACTGTGCACAGTTATTCCCAGATCCCTCTGTTCACCTGCATTCTTCAATTCCATACCATTTACCATGTACGTCCTATTTTGATTTGTCCTGCCAAGATGTAGCACCTCACATTTATCAGCATTAAACATTAAAATATAGAGAGGTTGAGAAGTTTACTGGAATATTCCAAATCCTACTATTAAGCAGCTGATGAAAATAATGGCATTGGTAAGCCAAAGAAATACAGAAAGTAGAGTTTAGGTTAGTATAGTTTAGTTTAATTTAGATATACTAGCAATGTTACAAAATTTTGAGATTTTAAAAATCAAGTCTGCAATTTATCCCAGATAAGCATAAAAAGAAGTTTAATTTGACACCTAATTCACTTTCATATCTCAAGTATTTAAAAAGTTATGGCCATTTTCATACTCGGAAATTAGCATCTTGTTCCCTATTGATTTTTTATGGACATAACAAAAAAGCTGTGATCGTGGACAGTCAAAAGCCCATAACCTTCTTAAAAATTAAGAGAACTGAATGAAATTTTCAGTTATCATAGATTGAACCATTCTGAAACAAATATAATATAATCTTACTTGGATGACCTGAAATTAAAGCATATAATTAGTTAGTTACCCAATTGTAGCTAATTTCAAACTTCAATTACTAGATCTAAACATCTATCCATTTCTTAATAAATGATTGACATTTTTTAATTGCCTAAGTGTCCAAATAATATTCACAAATAATTCACAATAAAACATGATTTTTAAATCTCATTTACATTAATTTATAGGCCAAATGGAAGGAATTCAGTGTTCAATTGCTGTAAATTAAAGTCCATTTAAATCAGCTTTCTAGTGGGATCCTGTGAACGCGCTGGTTTAGAACGTTCACATTGCGGTAGATTTGTGCCCCAAATGCCCAGAAAAATACTGCGGGATATAATGGGCCCAAATTAGCTACTCGCAATATTAAACTTTGTATAAAGGGATCTTAAGAAACCCTTTTTAATGTAAAAATAAACAGCCTACCTTCTATTGTCCCCTGTATGAGATCCGGCCGATTGCCAGCCGTCGGGGGTTTAGAGGTTAATTTTTAAACTGCTATAACAATTTGATAAAGCCCTTAAAACTAATAATAGCTCAAGTGACGGAATCTTCCAGCAAATTTTCGTTAATAATTAACAAGGCTGAACATACTCGATTTGAACAGCCTAGAGAAAATCGCGTTTTAAACCCGCCCCCCTCTAAATGGCGCCAAAATCGCGCACACGGGCTGGGACAGATTTTCAGCGACGCTTCAGGTACGCTTTGCAACATACCTAGATATACTGCTCGGAAACAGACCCTTCGGCCCACCGAGTCCACACCGACCAGAGATCCCCGCACATTAACACTATCCCACACACACTAGGGACAATTTACATTTATACCAAGCCGATTAACCTACAAACCTGTAGGTCTTTGGAGTATGGGAGGAAGCCGAAGATCTTGGAGAAAACCCATGCGGTCACAGGGAGAATGTGCAATCTCCATACAGACAGCACCTGTAGTCAGGATCGAACCCACGTCTCTGGCGCTTTAAGCACTGTAAGGTAGCAACTCTAGAGTCTGGTTGAATCAGGTGGCAATATGGTACTTTACTTCAATTGATACCATTTGCATCATAATTGATGGGCAATCTAGTAGTTTATCTTATTTATATATGCAAATTTGGTCTAATTAAAATGCTACGGTTACATGCTTCCCTATTTACCATAACAGAAATCTACCCTGGAGGTTTAATAAAGATACATAGAATGCAACAGCCTGCTTTAAATTACCATAACATGCCCATGCAGATCAGATTTAATCACATAATTTATTGGATGTGTTATTCTTATTAGTTCCAAGTTCTGAATAGATTGGAGTCAAGGGTTTTGCATTTTTAGTAAACACGCTGACAACTTCATGCCAATGGAAGAACTTTTGATGTCTGGTGTTGATGTAAAACATAATGGCTAATAACTTTTCCGACTGGAAATTAGTGAAGAGTGGGAAAGCATGTCATAAACCGGACATTGTGAAGCCATGCTTTGTTTTCAGTCTAGTGCAACCACTCTACTTTTAATTGGACTACTCATGCAGGCTCTTGAAAGCATTGTTCTTTCAAACCATCTCATGTTTTTTTTTCACTTCAACGTCGAAGTGGAGAACAGTGAACCGATTATTATTTAATGTCGCTGACCCATATCTTCGCAAATATATTAATCAGGATAATGATTCCTATGCATTTTTCATTGAGTAAGTCCTGTCTTGAATGACCACCTGAACCTAGCAAATCAGATCCTACTGAGTAGCTCAACAGCGTATCTCATGGCAACACTCGACAATTTTCAGTGCTTTAATGAAAGGCAAGCAACAATTTTAATATAACTGTGCTAAACTAGCATGGAGTTATATGTGTAGGAGGTAGACAAAAATGCTGGAGAAACTCAGCGGGTGCAACAGCATCTATGGAGCGAAGGAAACAGGCAACGTTTCGGGCCTAAACCCTTCTTCAGTCCTGGTTTACACTGAACTTAGACACAAAATGCAGGAGTAGTTTTTCAGATACCCATTCTTCTCCCCAGAGATGCTGCCTGTCCCGCTGAGTTACTCCAGCTTTTTGTGTCTATTTTAGGAATATGTTTAAGGTGAGAGAGACATGATTCAGTACAGACCTGAAACATAGAAATATAGAAATATAGAAAATAGGTGCAGGAGTAGGCCATTCGGCCCTTCGAGCCTGCACCGCCATTCAATATGATCATGGCTGATCATCCAACTCAGTATCCTGTACCTGCCTTCTCTCCATACCCCCTGATCCCTTTAGCCACAAGAGCCACATCTAACTCCATCTTAAATATAGCCAATGAACTGGCCTCAACTACATTCTGTGGCAGAGAATTCCACAGATTCACCACTCTCTGTGTGAAAAATGTTTTTCTCATCTCAGTCCTAAAAGATTTCCCTCTTATCCTTAAACTGTGACCCCTTGTTCTAGACTTCCTCAACATCGGGAACAATCTTCCTGTCTTAAGCCTGTCCAACCCCTTAAGAATTTTGTAAGTTTCTATAAGATCCCCCCTCAATCTTCTAAATTCTAGCGAGTACAAACCGAGTCTACCCAGTCTTTCTTCATATGAAAGTCCTGACATCCCAGGAATCAGTCTGGTGAACCTTCTCTGTACTTCCTCTATGGCAAGAATGTCTTTCCTCAGATTAGGAGACCAAAACTGTACGCAATACTCCAGGTGTGGTCTCACCAAGACCCTGTACAACTGCAGTAGAACCTCCCTGCTCCTATACTCAAATCCTTTTGCTATGAATGCTAACATACCATTCGCCTTCTTCACTGCCTGCTGCACCTGCATGCCTACTTTTAATGACTGGTGTACCATGACACCCAGGTCTCGTTGCATCTCCCCCTTTCCTAATCGGCCACCATTCAGATATGTCTACTTTCCTGTTAACCTCACATTTATCCACATTATACTGCATCTGCCATGCATTTGCCCACTCACCCAGCCTATCCAAGTCACCTTGCAGACTCCTAGAATCCTCCACACAGCTAACACTGCCCCCCAGCTTCGTGTCATCCGCAAACTTGGAGATGTTGCATTCAATTCCCTCGTCCAAATCATTAATATATATCATAAATAGCTGGGGTCCCAGCACTGAGCCTTGCGGTACCCCACTAGTCACTGCCTGCCATTGTGAAAAGGACCCGTTTACTCCTACTCTTTGCTTCCTGTCTGCCAGCCAGTTCTCTATCCACATCAATACTGAACCCCCAATACCGTGTGCTTTAAGCTTGTATACTAATCTCTTATGTGGGACCTTGTCGAAAGCCTTCCGAAAGTCCAGATATAACACATCCACTGGTTCTCCCTTATCCACTCTACTAGTTACATCCTCGAAAAATTCTACAAGATTCGTCAGACATGATTTACCTTTTGTAAATCCATGCTGACTTTGTCCAATGATTTCACCACTTTCCAAATGTGCTGCTATCCCATCTTTAATAACTGATTCTAGCAGTTTCCCCACGACCGACGTTAGACTAACTGTTCTGTAATTCCCCGTTTTCTCTCTCCCTCCCTTTTTAAAAAGTGGGGTTACATTTGCTACCCACCAATCCACAGGAACTACTCCAGAATCAAAAGAGTTTTGAAAAATTATCACTAATGCATTCACTATTTCAGGGGCTACTTCCTTAAGTACTCTGGGATGCAGCCTATCTGGCCCTGGGGATTTATCGGCCTTTAATCCATTCAATTTACCTAACACCACTTCCCGGCTAACCTGGATCTCACTCAGTTCCTCCATCTCGTTTGACCCGCCGGTCCCCTGCTATTTCCGGCAGATTATTTATGTCTTCCTTAGTGAAGTCAGAATGAAAGTAGTTATTCAATTGGTCTGCCATGTCCTTGTTCCCCATGATCAATTCACCTGTTTCTGACTGCAAAGGACCTACATTTGTTTTAACTAATCTTTTTCTCTTCAAATATCTATAAAAGCTTTTGCAGTCAGTTTTTATGTTCCCTGCCAGTTTTCTTTCATAATCTATTTTCCCTTTCCTAATTAAGCCCTTTGTCCTCCTCTGCTGGATTCTGAATTTCTCCCAGTCCTCTGGTAGGCTGCTTTTTCTGGCTAATTTGTACGTTTCATCTTTTATTTTGATACTATCCCTGATTTCCCTTGTTATCCACGGATGCACTATCTTCCCTGATTTATTTTTTTGCCAAACTGGGATGAACAATTGTTGTAGTTCATCCATGCAGCCTTTAAATGCCTTTCATTGCATATCCACCGTCAACCCATTAAGAATCAATTGCCAGTCTATCTTGGCCAATTCACGTCTCATACCCTCAAAGTTACCTTTCTTTAAGTTCAGGACCTTTGTTTCTGAATTAACAATGTCACTCTCCATCCTAATGAAGAACTCAACCATATTATGGTCACTCTTGCCCAAGGGGCCACGCACAACAAGACTGCTAACTAACCCTTCCTCATTACTCAATACCCAATCTAGAATAGCCTGCTCTCTCGTTGGTTCCTCTACATGTTGGTTTAGAAACCTATCCCGCATACATTCCAAGAAATCCTCTTCCTCAGCACCCCTGCCAATTTGATTCACCCAATCTATATGTAGATTGAAGTCACCCATTATAACTGTTTTACCTTTGTTGCACGCATTTCTAATTTCCTGTTTGATGCCATCCCCAACTCCACTACTACTGTTAGGTGGCCTGTACACAACTCCCACTGGCGTTTTCTGCCCCTTAGTGTTTCGCAGCTCTACCCATATCGATTCCACATCCTCCAAGCTAATGTCCTTCCTTTCTATTGCGTTAATCTGCTCTCTAACCAGCAACGCTACCCCACCTCCTTTCCCTTTCTGTCTATCCCTCCTGAATATTGAATATCCCTGGATGTTCAACTCCCAGCCTTGGTCACCCTGGAGCCATGTCTCCGTGATCCCAACTATATCATAGTCATTAATAGCTATCTGCACATTCAACTCATCCACCTTATTACAAATGCTCCTTGCATTGAGACACAAAGCCTTCAGGCTTGTTTTTACAACACTCTTACCCCTTATAGCAAGAGTGGCAACTTTTTTACTCAGAGGGTGGTGAGAATATGGAACGAGATGACAAAGGAGGTAATTAAGGTCAATACCATGACAGCATTTAAAAGACACTTTGATGGATACATGGATATGAAAGGTTCCGGGTGATATGGGCTAAATGCAGGCATTATCTAGCTTATATAAGCATCTTGGTCAGCATGGACAAGATGTGCCAAAGGGTCTATTTCTGTGCTGTATGATTTTATGACTCTACTAGACTAAGTGGGACCCTTTGGGTCCAAGCCACACGGGAGGCCTGGACCCCCAACGCAACCCATTCCCCAACGCATTATTCCACCACCCACCCGATCCCCCAATGCAACCCGTTCCTCCAATTCAATATTCGACCACTCACCCATAGTCCCTAACTGCACAGGCGCGGCTGACGGGTTATGTTGTGATGCTCCTGATCCCCCCTCCTCCCTTCACCCCCCCCCCCCCCCACCACTCTCCTCTTGGCCTCCCCCCCCCCCCCCCCCCCCCACCACTCTCCTCTTGGCCTCCCCCCCCCCCCCCCCCCCCCCCATGCACTCACCTCATCCCCCCTCAACCCAACCCCCCAATTCACTCTTAGCGGCTCTCTGGCGGAGCAGCCATTCCCACCCATTGGGTTCTCATTGTGATGTAGAACACACAGGTATTACTGCGCAGGTGCAGCTGAAGGGCACGGCAAGTGGAAAAGGGATTCATTAAAGCTTCAAATGTGAATAACTCCTAAAATATAGCAACAATTTAAACGTTAAACATGAGATTTATTCAGTCCATGCTTTCTTCTTGCATCTTTTGTTGCGTTCTGCACCCGGGGGAGGGGTATGGCTTCAGGCAGGGCCTGTCGGGGGCCAGTGGGATTGGGGGTGAGTGCTGCCGTGGCCTACCGCTGCTGTTTCCCACCGGCTTCAGGCGGGGACCAGTGGGGAGCATCCTGCAGCTGGGGACGAGGACAGATTCAGGCTGAGGCTGGTGGGGGGTTGGGGGGCGTCCTGCAGCATGGGATGGTGGAGGCAGGTGGGGGAGGGGGGGGAGCATCCTGCAGCTGGGGACGGGGACGGCTTCAGGCGGGGGGCCCAGCGGGGAGCGTCCTGCAGTCGCAGGAGCAGGACGGCTTTAGGTGCGGGCTGGTGGGGGGGATGCATCCTGCAACTGGGGACTGGGACGGCTTCAGGCGGGGACGGCGGGAGTGTTCTGTAGCCGGGGGAGAGGGATGGCTTCAGGCGGGGCCTGTCGTGGGCCGGTGGGGGGGGAAGCATCCTGCAGCTGGGGACGGGGACGGCTTCAGGCGGGGGGCCCAGCGGGGAGCGTCCTGCAGTCGCAGGAGGAGGACGGCTTTAGGTGCGGGCTGGTGGGGGGATGCATCCTGCAACTGGGGACTGGGACGGCGGGAGTGTTCTGTAGCCGGGGGAGAGGGATGGCTTCAGGCGGGGCCTGTCGGGGGCCGGTGGGGGGGGGGAGCGCTGCCGTGGCCTAACGTTGCCGTGGCCTACCGCTGTGTCGCGGGGTGGGAGGGTTGCGGGGGGGGTGTGGCGGGAGGAGGGGTGAGTGTGGATGGGGTAGGATGTGGAAGGTTGTGGGGGTATGTGGGGGAGGGGAGAGGGTGTGTGTGAGAGGGTTTGTGGGAGGGAGTGTGTGGGTGAGGAGGATATGTGGGGGACTGAGTTGTGTGCGGGAGTGGTGCGTGCGAGGGAGGGGTGGTGTGTGGGGGAGGTGAGGGGTGTGTGGGTGGGGGGGTTATGGGGGCAAGGGGGGGTTGTGATGGAAGTGATGAGGGGAAGGGGTGTGGGGGATGGGGTGTGTGGGGGAGGCGGGGCTGTAGGACAATCGGGGGTGGAGGGGAGGGGTGTTTGTGGGGGCGGGAGGGGGGCAGTGAGCTTTGTGGAGCCGGAGAGGGGGGAGGGGGTGTGTGGGTGGGGCAGTGGGAGGAGGGGAGTGGGGAGGGGGGTGTATGGGTGGGGAGGCTTGTGGGGGAAGGGGTGTGGGGGAGGCGATGTGTGTGTGGGGGGAGGGGTATGTGTGTGGGTGGAAGGGGGGCTGCGAGCTTTGTGGAGCTGGAAGGGGGGTGTCTGTTGGTGGGGGGAGGGGTGTGTGGTTGGGGGTGTTGTGGGGGCAAGGGGGGTGTTGTGGGGGAAAAGGTGTGGAGGAGGGGTGTGTGTGGGTGGGGGGTGTGGAGGGGAGGGGTGTTCGTGGGGGAGGGAGCTTTGTGGAGCCAGAGAGGGGGAGTGGGGTGTAAGCTGGGGGGAGGGTGTGTGGGTGGGGGTGTTATGGAGGGTGGGTTGTGGGGATAGTGGTGTGGAGGAGGGGGGTAGGTGTGTGAGGCTGTGGGGGAAGGATGGTGTGTGCGGGGTGGATGTGGGTGGGGGACGTGTGGGCGGGGGGGGGGGTTATGGGGAAGGGGAGTGGGTGCAAGGGGTTGAGAGCTCAGAGGAAATATGGGGGTTATGGAGGAGAGAGGGTGTGGGGAAGGGGTGTGTGTGGACGGGGGAGGTGTGGGGGTGGGTGTGGGAGTGGAGGGGAGAGCTCGGTGAAAAGACGGGGTTGTGGGGGGGAGGAGGGCATCGCGGGGGATGGGGGCAGGAGCCAGCGAGGAGGACCAGAGGGGGAGGGGCTGGAGCTGACTGTGCGATGGGAACTCACAGCAGGTGCTGGTCGCTGGATAGAATAGAATAGAATAGAATATGTTTATTGTCATTGCACAAAACTAAGCAACAAAATTCCATTTGCTTCTCCTCCGTTAAAAGAAATACAACACAACAACCAATACACATATGTACAGTTAATAGTAAAATAATAGATACATTTTAAAAAAAGTTTAAAGGAATTTAGCGGTATTCCTCGAAGTTACTTCTTGCTTCCCAGTGTTCACTGTTGGAGTTAAGCTCTTTTACCGCACATGGGTAGAAACTATTTTTTAGTCTACCGGTGCGAGCCTGCAGAGACCTGAGTCGCCTCCCCGAGGGTAGCAGAGTAAAAAGGTGGTTGGCAGGGTGGGATGTGTCCTGCTTGATATTTATGGCCCTGCGCAAGCATCGGGCCTTGTATATGTCATCCAAGGAGGGCAGGTTAGCGTTTGTAATGCTCTGCGCAGTTTTTATAATTCCCTGCAGCGCCCTCCTCTCAGCCACAGTACAGCTGGCAAACCACACCAGGATTCCATATGAGAGGATACTTTCCACGGCACATCGATAGAAGGACAGCAGCAGCGGCTGTGAGACGTTTGCTCTCCGCAGAGACCTCAGGAAATACAGCCGCTGATGAGACTTCTTCACGAGAGTGACGGTGTTCATTTGCCATTTGAGGTCCTGGGAGATGTTTATTCCCAGGAACTCAAAGCCAGTGACTCTCTCCACCATGTCTCCTTTGATGTATAAGGGAGCAGGTTCCTCTCTCCTCTTCCTCCTGAAGTCAACGACAAGTTCTTTTGTCTTTGATGGGTTGAGTACCAGGTTGTTTTTGGTACACCAGACGGTCAGTTTTTGGACTTCATCCCTGTAGGCAGACTCGTCATCGTTGTTTATCAGTCCCACCACAGTCGTGTCGTCCGCAAACTTGATGATCCTGTTTGTACTGTGTGTTGGTATACAGTCGTAAGTGTATATTGTATACAAGATGGGACTCAGCACACAACCTTGTGGCGCTCCTGTGCTGAACGTCAGGACTGGGGAGTAATTGGACCCCATCCTGACAGACTGTGGGCGGTCTGTTAAAAAGTCCTTAATCCATCCGCATGTGTTTGCATTAACACCTAGATCAGACAGTTTGTCCACCATTCTGCTGGGGATGATAATATTAAATGCAGAACTAAAATCTACAAATAACATCCGCACATATGAGCCAGGACGCTCCAGATGTGTCAGTGCAGAATGTAGAGCTGTGTTGATGGCATCTTCCGTTGATCTATTTGCTCTATACGCAAATTGATGCTGATCCAGGGTGGGTGGGAGTGAGGACTTAATGTGGGCCAGGACCAGCCGTTCAAAACATTTCATCACGGTCGAAGTGAGAGCAACAGGCCTATAGTTATTCAAGCTCGTAATGAATGTTTTTTTGGGTACAGGCACGATGGTAGCAGTCTTAAAGCATTTAGGGACAGTGCACGTTAACAGAGAGAGGTTAAAGATTTTGCTAAAAACCTCCGCTAACTGGTCTGCACAGTCCCGCAATACTCTCCCTGGGATGCCATCTGGTCCAGCAGCCTTCCTGGGGTTGACCCTGTGGAGTGTTCTTCTGACGTCCTCCATACTCACAGCGAGTGGCGGGTTGTCAGTGCTGGGTGCGGCTGCAGGTGCAGGCTCTGCCTCATTCAGCTCAAACCGGGCGAAAAAATGGTTGAGCTCCTCAGCTAGCGAGTTGTTACTGCTGCAGATGATCGGCCCCCCCTTGCCCTTATAGTTTGTGAGTTGCTGAATGCCCTGCCAGACACGCTGAGGGTCCCTCTCGTTGAAATATCCCTCTATCCTTCTTCCATAGGCGGTCTTTGCCTCCTTAATGGCTCTCTTTAGTTTAGATCTGGCAGTGCTGTACAATTCATCACTGCCAGATCTAAAGGCTGAGTTCCGTTCTCTCAGCAGGTTCCTGACATCCCTGGTCATCCATGGTTTATTGTTTGGGTAGCACCTGACCTCCCTGTTGACAGTGACGTTGTCAATACAGTTATACATGTTCTCCTCCACCAGGATCAGATTCTCTACTTTCCGTTTGGCAACATCTACCGCGCCGGGTCGGGTCGGGCCGGGCCGGGCCGGGCTACCAGTCCCTCCGAAAATTGTATCCGGTTGGAAACCTCTGCCGGCCATCCTCAGCTTCAGTAAAGATGCGATGGCGCAGGAAGGGGCAGACCATCCCGCGGAGTGACAGGAGATAAGCAATCCACACGCCGTTTAACGGCAGGAGAGGAGATCGATCTGCTCACGCGTGTTTTTTAAGATTTTTTAAACATCGCTAACTTTTACATTAGAACACCGATCTGAACGAAACTTGGTGCAATCGCAACACAGGAGAACGGCGAGTAAGCTGGCAAAAAATCGTAGCGCTATCCCGTACCGTTTTTGCGCAAATAGAATGAATAGATGACAGTCTTCAAAGCCACACCCTCATGTGCTGTCAGTGTTGACATCTTGAACACAGAAATATTTAAATGCTATCAAGACCTAATTAAGTAATTAAAATAAATAATTTAATGAGAGCTAAAAAATGTTAAAAATGTAAATATATTAAGGAAGCTCAAATTATGTCAAAAGACTAAATCACTTTATGTTTATCCTTCTTCCTGGCAAATTGAGGAGGTAGTTGAGTCTGGGACTATCCCAACGTTTAAGAAACAGTTAGACAGGTACAGGGATAGGACGGGTTTGGATGGATATGGACCAAGTGCAGGCACGTGTAGCTGGGACATGTTGGCCGGTATGGGCACGTTGGGCTGAAGGGCCTGTTTTCACACTGTATCATTTTATGACTCTCTATGAGTCTAGGTTTACTCTTCCTTTGCCAGGTTAGACCTGGTGCAGATTCCAGGGCGGTTTTCACTGGTAATTGCTGTGGAATTGCACCAAGCCCTATCTGGAGTTTAGTCTTGAAGTGACTCCAATAAAATGTTGACTCATGTTAGCCACTGTTCAAACATCCAGGATATCCATATTCATGGTGCAGTCTCAATCCCCCTATCACTTTTAGCGAGTAAATGCCAAAGGTTTACCAGGGATCTGTTTACATTTCGAAGTGAGTTCCAATCAATGGACATAAGTTGTAATTTTGAATTCTGTGAATCTGTCGACAAACTAAAAGTACTTTAATAGATATTAGCAAGAGTAACTATCTCAGTAAAACAAAGTAGATCGAATAGGGTAGAAAGGGTAAAAAGTGATAGATGCAATCTAGCGTGGATAAATGTGAGATGATACGTTTTGGGAGTAAAATGAATCAATGAGAGCATACAGTCAATAGAGAGGTCACAGGGAGTCTGAATCAATGAAGTTACTCCAGTTTTAATTACAAATTGGCTGTGGCCCTTTTCAAGAGCATGTTCACTGAGGCGACAGGGAGAAGCCTTGGATCTGAAGCATAATTGCTCCACAATGCTGAAGAGTAGCAGGAATCAATCAGGCATCCAGCGTTTTCATTTGAACCACATCAGCATGAGGTAGCTACCATACTGTCAGAATCCATCAGACATGAAAAGACGAAGCAAATGGGTAATGGGAGATCCTGGGTCCTACAGACCTGGGTTCACAGTTTAGAGAGAAATCAAATATGCCATTACATTTGCTTCGTCTTTTCATGTCTGATAGATTCTGACAGTATGGTAGCTACCTCATGCTGATGTGGTTCAAATGAAAACGCTGGATGCCTGATTGAGGCCTAATGGCGGAGCTGGCGGCCTCCAACCTGCAACCGACCTCGAGGCTCTGGAGGCAGAGCCAGCCTGGACTCACCAACGCGAGGCTGGCCGTCTTCGAGCTGTGGCGGCGTTCGGGCGCTCCGGTGGTAGCGGCACGACTCGGGCTGAGACGGGGCTCCATGAGGACGGCCCGGCGCGGAGTTGAGACGGTGCTCCGGTGGCTGAGGCGGTGTTCCATCTGCGGCGACCTGAATCCAGGGCTCGGCCGTGGGCCAATGGACGACATCGTCGGGAGCTCGCAGGTCACAGGCTGGTGCCTGTTTTCCGGAGCTCCCGCGGCAACAGCTGCGTCCGCTGGACTGGAGGGCGGCAGCTTCGACCGCCCCGGGCCGCGGAGCTTGAACCGGCCCGTTCGCGGAGCTCGGTTGAGCCGCGGGACTGATACCATCGCCCGGTGGGGTATCGCCTCAGCGCAGAGGGAGAAGAGGAGGGAAGAGACAGTAACCCTAAGATATTTGCCTCCATCACAGTGAGGAGGTGCCTGGTGAACTCACTGTGGTGGATGTTAATTTGTGTTTATTGTGCGTTTTTGGTGTTTATTATTACATGTATGACTGCAGGCAACGACATTTCGTTCAGACCGAAAGGTCTGAATGACAAATAAAGGATCTAATCTAAGGAAACATGCCCTTTCGGCCCACCGGGTCCGCGCTGACCAGCGATCCCCGCACATTAACACTATCCTACACCCACTACATTTACCAAGCCAATTAACCTACAAGGAGCGAATTTACCTACTTCGCTCCATAGATGCCGCCTCACCCTCTGAGTTTCTCCAGCATTTTTGTCTACCTTTGATTTTCCAGCATCTGCAGTTCCTTCTTAAACAATTAACCTACATACCTGTTCACGAAGAAATGTGGGAGGAAACCGAAGATCTCGGAGAAAGCCCATGCAGGTCACGGGGAGGATGTACAAACTTCGTACAGACAGCACCTGTAGTCAGGATCGAACCTGGGTCTCCAGTCCTGCATTCGGTGTGATGCAGCAACTCTACTGCTGCGCAAGAATTGCAAGAATTTTGGAATGGTTAATTGGTGGTATTTTCTTCCATTTCGCACTTGTAACCATTTTATCTTGTCAGCCTTTAAATTGAGCTCCTTGAAACTCTGCAATACCGGACATCAAATAACTGAAATGACCTTTTCTGATTTAGTTGCCCAGAATTTGAAGATCGTTGAATCAAGATGCAAGGAGCAAACTGCAGTCAATTGCAAAATGGATTTTGCAATATGGTTTTATACTCTAAAGAGAAGCACGAGAAATCTGTTCAATACTTTCAAGATTTACACCAGATGTTTACCTGAATGAAAATATCCAAGAAATGTGCTGGAGGCAAAACTTTCAATCAAAAGGAATTTCATCTGATACTCCAGAGTCTCCTATTCTTTTAATCAGTGGAATATGAAGCAGGGGAGATCATAAATTTCAAGACAGATAAATAGAGCAAGCATTGCAAGTGCTATTAGAAATACATGGTATCAAATGCACTCCTGGGCATTGTTAGTCTGTCCACATTAACACTTACTTGTTTCTGCCAAAGAATCACATCAAATTAACATTCATAACAAGGAACTGTGTTTACAAAAACAAGTTTAGATAACGGAACAAGGATTGCATCAGGATCAGAGCTCTGCAAATAATTAGTAAAAGCTAAACTGGAACTCAGTCGAATATAGTCATTGAAATTAAATATGGACAGTGCATGCTTAACCTGTACTGATCATGTCTTGCAAAGTTAATAATAGTTTGTTTTTAATAAATATTTAATTGGTTATGTAAAGAGAATACAATAGATATAGGCTATTGCTTTAAGCATAGTAGATAATCCGGGTTTGGAATACGTCTATTTCCATTCAATTTATGATTTCTGCTCAAACTTATTTATACATCATTAAACATTAACTTCGATGAAATGGCATGATCAGAGAGTGCAATATTCTATATTGCCTTTCCTTGCATTCCTATGTGCAGCCTAAAATGAGATTGTCACAATTAATATATTTGCAAATAGTGTATTTTTCCACTTACGAGTGACCGAATATTAAATAATTGCTTTTAAAAACCACTTAAAATATTTACAATGTTCACTGGACTGTTCCATGGTAAATTATACCTGCCTATTCATGTACATCCACCTAAAAAAGGGATATTTGTTGGAAATTCCCATGCCAATTAACTTGATCAAGAGGCATGGCACATTTAATGGGTGGATTAGAATTATGAAAACAACTGTGAAGCTTGTGTTTAGTTTAGTTTAGTTTAGAGATACAGCACAGAAACAGATCCTTCGGCCCACCGAGTCCGCACCGGCCAGTGATCCCCGTACATTAACACTATCCTACACACACTAGGGACAATTTACACTTATACCAAGCCAAGTATACATACAAACCTGTAAGTCTTTGGAGTGTGGGAAGAAAGCGAAGATCGCAGGGAAAACCCACGCAGGTCACGGGGAGAAGATACAAACTCCGTACAGACAGCACCCGTAGTGGGGATCGAACCCGAGTCTCTGGCGCTGCAAGCTCTGTAAGGCAGCAACTCTACCACTGCACCAATTGATTTATGCAACGCACGACGTGGTTAAAATTCTTCAAGTTTTATGTCAATTAGTCCATTTTGGACCAATGGGGGCAATTCTAAATCATAGTGAAGAAGGATTTTCAGAAGTGATGATGAAATGATCCACGATAGATATTTGATGAAAAATAAAAGATACAAGAGAAGAGGAGACAGAGTTTTAAGTAGTGATTTATAAGCTGCCAGAGGAAATGGCTGAGGCAGGTGCTATAATAACATTTACAAGACATTTAGACAGGTACATGAATAGGAAAGGTGAGTCGTCATTCTTTTTCCCTGAGAAGGTAAATCTAAAACTGGAGGGTATTTGTCTGAGATGAGAAGGGAAATATTTAGATCTGATATGAGGGGCAAGGTACAGAGGGTGGCAGGTACTTGGAGTGAGCTGCCTGAGGAGGTGGCAGAGAGAAGTACAATGATAGCATTTAACAAACACTTGGATATGTAAATGGATAGGAAAGGTTTAGAGCAATACTAGACCAAGTTGGGTCTGCTCCCCCAACGCAATATTCCAGCACTCATCCGTTCCCCCAACACAATGGGGGGGGGGGGGTGGTGTGGGGGGCAGGGGGCTGTGTGGAGAGGGGGCGTGGGGGGCTATGTGGCCGGGGGTGGGGGATTGTTGGAGGAAGGAGGGTGGTTGGGTGGGGAGGAATGTGGGGGGGAAGGGATAACTTTATGGCTTTGCAATTTTGGTCCTTCTCTTGCTCAGAGCAAATTTCAGAACTATGTGCATTGAAGTGTCTATGGTTTCTGAGTTGTTGTCAGGAATGTGGTTGGAGAATGACCTTGAATAACTTTAGAAGCTGGTCTGTAAGTGGGATTGAATTCCTGTACCACGGTGTTGAGGGTTGGCCGTATTACTTTCAAATCATATTTGGTCCGCGATGGGAAGTGGGTGGGAGGGAGTGAGGGGCGGTGAGGAGGGAGCACTGTGCTGTGGGAGGGTGTGGGCGGGTGTGGACCCGAGGACCCAAGCGAGGCCGCGGGCAGGCGTGGATCCGAGCACATGAGCGAGGCCACGTGCAGGCGTGAACCCGAGGACCCAAACGAGGCCGTTGGCGGGCGTGTATGAAACGGGCGCTGAACAAAGCCACGGTGTCCGCCCATCTCATCGGAACATCATCGGTCGAAGCTGGTTGAAGAATCTGTGTGTGAAAGCCGGTTAAAAAGGACGTTTTGTCTTTTTCTTTAATTTTATTCACCAATTACGTGAAATATAGGATCAAATCTTAAATGGACCTGATCACAGCATGGACGGGGAAAAGGTGAGTCAGAATATGTAAAATTTTCAGCGCTACCACTTAGCGTTTTGGCAACAAAAAAAACGCATACACACATACACACACATACAAGATGAGACTTTTATAGGTATAGAGATGAGTCTGACACAGGCAACATAGAAATAGTGTAGACATGGACACGTTGAGTGTTCGGCATGGAAACGTTGAGCCACGGGATCTGTTTCCATGCTATATAACTTTATATTTCTAAGAGCAACTTTGAAAAGACAATTTATGAAAAGTGAAAATGAAGCACTGTGAGGAATAGTCAGAAAATTAGATTAATTGAGTAGCCCTTTCAAAGATCTAGCAGAGGTACTGTGGATTGAATGGCCTTCTTCTGCACCACAAAATATAATGAAAGTTTTGGAAAATATGAGGTTTGAAGCCCGAACAAACTCAAACTGAGCCTTACTGAGGGAGCAAGTACTAGTATGCAAAGGTTATTTCTAGCAATGCTGACAGCTCGGGCTGAAAACAGGAGCTTGAAAAGAACCCTCCATTTGACAATTCTAGTTGAAGCCAACCATAATAATTTAACTCGTGCCTTTTGCACTCTCAGGTTGGATACAGTCTCTATTGAAATAATGTTCATAGACCTAATTTGATTAGTCAACCAAAAAAATATCATACTCAATTCTAATATTTGAATTTGATCCATTCTCAAATGCCATTGAGAAGGACGTACACATTTCCATTTGCCACTGGGTCAAGAAGTGTACCCAAAAATATGAAAAGTACTTTCATAATTGCATTAACCAGTCAGTACAAGACTCTAGACTTTAGACTTTAGAGATACAGTGTAGAAGCAGGCCCTTTGGCCCACTGGGCCTGCACCGACTGGTGCTCACCCTGAACATGAGCACTATCCGAAAGACTAGGGACAATTTTTCAATTTACAAAACCAATTTACCTACTAACCTGCACGTCTTGGAGTGTGAGAGGAAACTGGAGCACCCGGAGAGAACTAATGTGTTCGGAGGGAGACCGTACAAACTCCATACAGACAGCACCCGTGGTCAAGACCCAACCCAGGTCTCTGGCGCTGTAAGGCAGCAAAGTTACTGCTGCGCCACTGTGCCGTCCACAGAGTGACCTAGCTTTGCCCATGGGAACTCTGCAGGTCCAATTGAAATGTAATTAATCATTATTCAATTTTGTGGTTGTCAAGTACAGAGAGAACTGAGATTGGACATCATGGACTTCCCACAACATACAACAATATTCGATTGGTTGGTGCACAAAAGGTGGTGCTGGAATGAAACACAATAAATTTTACGTTTTGTATTAAACTACGAATTATTTTTAACATATTATTAGTGTGTCAGACTACATTATGTTTATGCAGGAAGGAAGTTGCCCGTTTACACCAAAGATAGACATAAAATGCTGGAGTAACTCAGTGGGTCAGACAGCATCTCTGGAGAAAAGGAATAGGTGATGTTTTAGGTCGAGATCCTTCTTCAGTCTGAAGAAAAGAAATAGGTGACATTTTGGTTCAATAGACAATAGACAATAGGTGCAGGAGTAGGCCATTTGGCCCTTTTGAGTCAGCACCGCCATTCAATGTGATCATGGCTGATCATCCCAAATCAGTATCCCGTTCCTGCCTTCTCCCCATATCCCCTGACTCCGCTATTTTTAAGAGCCCTATCTAGCTCTCTCTTGAAAGCATCCAGAGAACCTGCCTCCACCGCCCCCTGAGGCAGAGAATTCCACAGACTCACCACTCTCTGTGAGAAAAAGTGTTTCCTTGTCTCCGTTCTAAATGGCTTACTCCTTATTCTTAAACTGTGGCCCCTGGTTCTGGACTCCCCCAACATCGGGAACATGTTTCCTGCCTCTAGCGTGCCCAAGCCCTTCAAGACCTTCTTCAGACTGAAGAAGGATCTCGACCCAAAACATCACCCAACAAAATGTCAGGGGATATGAGGAGAAGGCAGGAACGGGGTACTGATTGGGGATGATCAGCCATGATCACATTGAATGGCGGTGCTGGCTCGAAGAGCCAAATGGCCTACTCCTGCACCTATTGTCTATTGTCTATTGTCTATTGAACCAAAATGTCACCTATTTCTTTTCTTCAGACTGAAGAAGGATCTCGCCCTAAAACATCACCTATACCTTTTCTCCATGGATGCTGCATGACCCACTGAGTTACTCCAGCATTTTGTGTCTAAATTATTTTTGTCATAATTTGTGGAGAATTTGTGATCTTGGGATAATGGGGATTTCTTAAATTCTTTTCTATTTGATCTTGATCGAAAATACCAACAAAATATGAAAAATAGCTGAATTTGCAGTGAAACAGGATACCTTTCCATGTCATGCAGTGCTACTAATTGAAAAATAGAAACATAATTACATTAAAGTCTTAAGTTGTATATCTAATTGCTTTTTTCTCCGCAATGTTTTTTTTCACTTGGTGTTATATCATCTCAACTGACTGCAATTGCTGTGCATAACTACATGAATCTTGTAAGGAATTGATTGTTTTTTTTTCTTTTTCATGTTGGAAGGAATAAATAACTCCAGTTGCATTATTTATTCAAAGACAGGACTTTTTACGAATGGAACAAATCCATTGTCCAGTGAAGACATTCTACATGCTAGAGTAACTCAGCTGGTCAGGCAGCAACTCTGGAGTAAAGGAGTAGGTAACATTTTGGGGGAGGCTGCCTAACCCGTTGTGATACTCCCGCATTTTGTGCCCATCTTCGGTGTAAACCAGTTGCCCCAAACACCGGCCTCCGAATGGTGAACGAGGTCTGATTGACATTCTTGCCGTAGATGGAGTACAGAGAAGGTTCACCAGACTGATTCCTGGGATGTCAGGACTTTCATATGAAGAAAGGCTGGATAGATTCGGTTTGTACTCGCTAGAATTTAGAAGATTGAGGGGGGATCTTATAGAAACTTACAAAATTCTTAAGGGGTTGGACAGGCTAGATGCAGGAAGATTGTTCCCGATGTTGGGGAAGTCCAGAACAAGGGGTCACAGTTTAAGGATTAGGACCGAGATGAGAAAATCATTTTTTACACAGAGAGTGGTGAATCTGTGGAATTCTCTGCCACAGAAGGTAGATGAGGCCAGTTCATTGGCTATATTTAAGAGGGAGTTAGATGTGGCCCTTGTGGCTAAAGGGATCAGGGGGTATGGAGAGAAGGCAGGTACAGGATACTGAGTTGGATGATCAGCCATGATCATATTGAATGGCGGTGCAGGCTCGAAGGGCCGAATGGCCTCTACTCCTGCACCTATTTTCTATGTTTCTATGTTTCTATGATTGACCTGGACGATGACACGTTGGCCTGGCTCGCCTCAACGAAGCTGCAGGTCTAAAAGACATACGACAGAAGAAGAAGTAGTGTAAACCAGCATCTGCAATTCCTCCCTGCACAAGACATTCTATAGCCAGGTGTCGACCAATTTAAGTGCTTCCCTTTCATGCAGGCAAAGACTAACTGCACAGAGAGCCCCACTGAATAGGAGTATTGTCAACCAATCCCCAAATAATCATTATTGAATACCAGAAATCTGCAGATGCTGGAAATCAGAAATAAAAACACTCAAGCACTCCAAAACCCCACCTGCTGCATGTATCTGGCATTCAGTTTAGAGATAGACATAGACCCTTCGGCCCATTGAATCCATGCCAACAATTGATCAGTCATTCCCACTAGTTCTATGTTATCCCACTTTCACATGCACTCACAACATACCAGTGGCAATTTACAGAGGCCAATTAACCTACAAACCCACATGTTTTGTTTAGTTTAGTTTAGCTGAGAGATAGAGCAGATAAACAACCCCTTTGGCCCACTGAGTACGCGCTGACCAGCGATCCCCATGAGCTTGCATCATCCTACACGTTAGGGACAATTTACACTTTATTACCAAAGCCAAATTGACCTGTACGTCTTTGGATTGTGAGAGGAAACCGGAGCACCCGGGAAAAACCCATGTGGTGACGGGGAGACTCTATACTGACAGCACCCATAGTCAAGATCAAAGTCGATTCACTGGCGCTGGGAAGCAACGACTCTACCACTGTGCCACCATGTCGCCCCGTCTTTGGGAAGAAACCAGAGGACCAGAAGAAAATTCATGCAGTCACAGAGATAATGTGTGCAAACTCCACACAGTTAGCACCCGAGGGCAGAATTGAACCCTGGTTTCTGGCACTGTGAAGCAATAACTAACAACTGCGCCACTGTGGCACCCGTGGTACATCCTCTGCGTTTATTCCTTTAAAAGCTAGTTTAACTCTTGCCCATGCATTCAAAAGGGATTTGTGAAGGCTTGTGTTTATGTATCGAGCTGTGCAGTTTCTTTGCACGGTCAAGGAATTCTAAAACGCCAAATATTGACCAGTCACCAGGAACTGCAGTTGTTGGAATATTGAGCAATCTTTGAACCTTGAGGTTGGTCTCTTCTTCAGAACCATGGACGACATTTTGTGTCCGAATCCTGACACACGGAGCAGTCCTGAAGAAATCTGCAGATGGGTCCCGATCCGAAACATCACTCACCTATCCCCTCCAGAGATACTGCCTGACTCGTTGTTCCTCCAGCACTTTGAGCATTGATTGGACAATTGTTCGTGTCATTACACTTAGCAGTTCAAATTTGTCATTTGAATGAAAGATTTCTGTAAAAACACAGTGACCTCAGTTTTGTTTAGTTTAGACATACAGCGCGGGAACAGGCCCTTCGGCCCACCAAGTCCACACCAACCAGCAATCCCTGCACATTATTTAAGAAGGAACTGCAGATGCTGGAAAATCGAAGGTACACAAAAATGCTGGAGAAACTCAGCGGGTGCGAAGGAGATAGGCAACGTTTCGGGCCGAAACCCTTCTTCAGACCTGCATGTTAAAGCTATCCTACGCACTAGGGACACCTTACACTTATACCAAGCCAATTAACCTACAAACATGTACATCTCGGGGAGAACGTACAAACTCCGTACAGACAGCACCCGTAGTCAGGATTTAACCCAGGTCTCTGGCGATGTGCCATCAGTGGAAAGCAAAATTAGGCAGGGTGTGAAACAGGGTGGATGATCCCATACTACTGGGGAGGGGGGTTTGGGGGGATGGGGGGGACATATTGGGATTGATACACAAGGTCTCAACTATCTGAAAAGGTAGTGAAAAATATCCATGGAAGCATTGGCACAGATTTCAATCCCATAGCTAACATCCAATATAATCCAGCTGGATACACTTTCCATTTGATCTTCCAGTCAAATATTTAAATGTTACCAACCACACAGTAATCATTTAATGTTATTAATGGCATAGGTTAGGCACCTATTCTAATTTCAAATAATCCGCTAGCTTCCTTCGACAGGTTTAAGGCTCATTAAGATTGTCCACTGAAGCATGAAATTATCATCAATATGCTTTTACCATATTGTTGACCCAATTCGGGCAATTTCATTAAGGAAAAGCACACAATAGCTCTTAATTAGTTATGGATCCTCAGCTGCGATAATAAATAATCTCTGTAACAAGTCTACTAATTACTTGCCCACTAGAATCAGTCATAGTAAATATGTTTCAGGACCTCCTAAATTAAAAGAACGGAATAATCACAAATCTTCAATGGTACGAACAGCTAATCTGGCCTAATAACTCAGGCCCACCAGCAACATCATTTACATTGTGTAGTTTAGTTTAGAGATGTAGCGCGGAAACAGGCCCTTCGGCCCACTGAGTCCGCACCGACCAACGATCCCCGCACACTAACACTATCCTATACACAACAAGGACAATTTACATTTATACCAAGCCAACGAACCTACGAACCTGCACATCTTTGGAGTGTGGGAGGAAACCAAAGATATCGGAGAAAACCTAGGCAGGTCACAAGGAGAACGTACAAACTCCGTACAGACAGCACTCGTAGTCAGGATCGAACCTGGGTCTCTGGCGCTGTATGGCAGCAACTCTACCGCTGCGCCATCGTGCCGCACGCCCGTGTTCTTCTAGCTAAATTCAATTTGATGTGCTCTTTGTCAGAGTGTCAATAATGTGAACCCTAAATTGTAACCATTTGATCACATCTCTGCAGCTTTAAACAAAATATATGGGATATGCATGTTGATGTGCACAGCATGCCATTGTGTGCACAGAATGCAGTGGGCATTTGACTTCAGTATTTGGGGAATCATGTCAGGAACTTCCCAAATGGTGGAACTTTACTATAAAATATGTGCCTATGTTTCCTCTGCTAAGGGAAGTAGCCACTTCCCATCCTTCATGTTTTCTTATAACATAGAAGAAGACTATTTGGCTCATCCAGACTATGTTAGATTACTCCAGGTATTAGGATTACTCCTGTCTGAAGAAGGGTCTCGACCCAAAACATCACCCATTCCTCCTCTCCAGAGATGCTGCCTGTCCCGCTGAATTACTCCAGCCTTTTGTGTCAATCTTCGATTTAAACCGACATCTGCAGTTCCTTCCTGCACACTCCAGGTATTATGTTTCCCCTCATCCTGCACAATTCTAAAAAAAAAGCCAGCCTATCCAAAGTTTCCTCATAAGCACCTTGTCTTGTAGGTCCTTGTTAAAAGTCTTCCTTGATACCAAAATCCCTTGTCACTCTCCATGTTACATAGTGTTGCCGCTGGGAGAGCTGTTGTCTCACAGCACCAGAGACCTAGGTTCGATCCTGACCATGGATGCTGTCTGTGTGGAGTTTGCACGTAAATTATGTGACCGCGTCAGTGTCCTCCGGGTGCTCTGGATTCGTCCCACATCTCAAAAACATGTGGGTTATGTAGGTTATCTGACCTCTATCAATTGTCCTCTGGTGTGTAGGGAGTGGATGCGAAAGTGAAATAACATAGAACTCTCATAGAAACTTACAACATTCTTAGGGGGTTGGACAGGCTAGATGCAGGAAGATTGTTCCCAATGTTGGGGAAGTCCAGGACAAGGGGTCACAGCTTAAGGATAAGAGGGAAGTCTTTTAGGACCGAGATGAGAAAATCATTTTTCACACAGAGAGTGGTGAATCTCTGGAATTCTCTGCCACAGAAGGTAGTTGAGGCCAGTTCATTGGCTAGATTTAAGAGGGAGTTGGATGTGGCCCTTGTGGCTAAAGGGATCAGGGGGTATGGAGAGAAGGCAGGTATGGGATATTGATTTGGATGATCAGCCATGATCATATTGAATGGCGGTGCAGGCTCGAAGGGCTGAATGGCCTGCACCTATTTTCTATGTTTCTATGTTTCTAGTGTGAATGGGTGTTGGCATGGACATGTTGGACTAAACGGCCTCTTCCATGCTGTAACTTCCAATCGATTCAATCAACCAAACTACAGCAAATTCAGTTGAGTTCATCAGATGTAACCGACCTTTAACAAATCTTCGGTGTTTCCGCCTCATTAATGTGTGCCTTGGTACATGTAGGAATGTATTACATTTGCCCCAAGTTAAATTAACCTGCCTGAGATTATTCAGTTTTCCTCTCTCTCTAGTATAAGCACGCCAATCATCGTAACAGCCTTCCAGTCCCCTGCCACCACTCATGAAGCCAGGGTGACCTTGAGCTTCCAGTTTCCTGTCACTTTAACTCTCCATCCTGTTCCCACTCAGACAACTCTGTCTTTCGCCTCTGACATCGTTGCAGTGTATGATCAATGAATGAAGTCTCATCTTCCATCAGGGCACACAGAAATCCTTGGTTCACAGTTGCCATTTTGTGTCTTAACTGGCCAAATTAGGCATAAGATCAGCAAACTGCATGGTTCATCCAGTGTTTCTCCCTCCAGGTGGGTAAAGTGTATCCTGCATTCTCATTGCAAAGTTCTGTATCTCGCAATTCAATCGTTTTATTTGTTTATATTTGGGGGGTTTTTTCTCCTCTCTCCTCGGTTCTCATTCATCTCCCTCGTCAAAATGTCCGGGCAGCTCAGCTGTGATTAACAAACTTTCACCACCCTCTCTTCGCCAGCACCAATAACTGCTTATCTATTTTCCTTTGCAAGCTCCTTTCCTTTCCCCACCCCCTTCTGTGCAACTTAAAACATCCTTCTTTTTACACTCTTCCCGATGAAGAGTCGTTGACCTAAAGTGTTAAGTCTCTCGGCAGATGCTGACTATCTGTGCTCTTACAGGATTAGTAGATTCACCTACAATTAAATGTTACCAGGAAGGTCTCTGTAAGAACATGTGTGCTGTGTAGGAATATTTGTACCTTCAAGAAGCCTTTGATGCACTTTGGCGCCCAGCGGAACTGGAGAGCACAGATTAAAAACTAACAAAGCTTGAGTGACAGTGGAGATAAAGCAAGCTAAAATTGAACAGGATTCTGTTGCTCCGAAGGAGACAACAGGCCCGGGATTGAGCTACAGTAAGTGTGCAATTCCCTGACTCTGCACCTTGTCAATGTACAGCAACTGGTGAGGAAAATGTAAAACAAGATCAAGAAAATCACTGCACATTCTTTAACCATCTCTTTACCATATTGTTCAAAATATTGCTGCTCTCTACTGTTCCATTTTATTCTACTATATACTGGTTCAGGAATAGGTTTGTATTCAGCTCTTATGTTAATCAAAGCACAGCAGTGGTTCAATATATCGGACACAAGAGACTGCAGATGCTCGAATCTTGAATGAAAAACAAACTGCTGGGGGAACGCAGTGAATTGATTAGTACGGGTGTCAGGGACTATGGGGCGAAGGCAGGAGAATGGGGTTGAGAGGGAAAGCCAGATCAGCCATGATTGAATGGCGGAGCAGACTTAATGGGCCGAACGGCGTAATTCTGCTCCTGTAACTTATGAACTTATGCAGCTGTAGAGGAAAACATACAGAATATATTTCAGGTCGGGTACCCTCTTCAAATTGAAGAAGGGTCCCGACCCGAAAAGTCATCTGTCCATTTCTCTCCACAGATGCTGCCTGACCTGCTGAGTTCTTCCTGCAGATAGTCACACTGAAGAATGGAGTTCCATCCTGCAATATGGATTGTCCATTTCCCTCCATAGATGTGTAACAACTGCAGATGCTGGTAAAATCGAAGGAAGAAGTAGGGTCTCGACCCAAAATGTCGCCCATTCCTTCTCTGCATAGATGCTGCCTCACCCGCTGAGTTACTCCAGCATTTTGTGTCTCCCTCCATAGATGCTGCTTTACCTGCTGAGTTCTTCCAGGAGTCTGGTTGGGTTTTTTTCAGTATACAGAGTTTGCCAATGAAGTGGGATATCTGATCATTTCTATTTATTCCATACCCACTGAGCTTTCAGTTGCAAATGGACTAGTAGGAAAAGACATAAATGGTCCTCAATATCGCTGAAGTAGAAAAGGGAGAGGGTGTGAAGTGTCACTATTTCAGCTCCTAAGGTTGTTTCTTTGCTTCAGAGTGCATGAATGTGTATTCCACAGGAGAATGAGAATGGTTGATATAATAAATCATTCTTAAAGACCTACAGGCAAGAAATGTTGGATCAAAAAAATATGCCACACCATTTTTATTGGCAGTAAAACAATGTAGGCACCTCCACAGTGTTTGCAAAAATCAAGCTAAGACGAGAGCTTTATGGGGGACATGTTGGCACAGTGGTAGAGTCAAGTCAAGTCAACTTTATTTGTCACATACATATACAAGATGTACAGTGAAATGAAAGTAGTGTTGCCTGCGGGATTGTGCAAAACAACAGAACAACAGAACAGAACAGAACCAGTATTTACATTTTTTTAAAAGACACAACAATAATTACTCCCTGGTGAGAACAGAGTTTACAGTCCTGATGGTCTGCGGGAAGAAACTCCGTCTCATCCTCTCTGTTTTCGCAGCGTGACAGCGGAGGCGCTTGCCTGACCGTAGCAGCTGGAACAGTCCGTTGCTGGGGTGGTAGGGGTCCCCCATAATGTTGCTGGCTCTGGATCTGCACCTCCTGGTGTATAGGTCCTGCAGGGGGGTGAGTGTAGTTCCCATGGTACGTTCAGCCTTATGCACTACTCTCTGCAGAGCCTTCCTGTCCTAGGCAGAGCTGTTCCCAAACCAGATCGAGATGTTTCCGGACAGGATGCTTTCTACAGCCCCAGAGTAGAAGGATTGAAGGATCCTCAGAGAGACTCTGAATTTCTGCAGCTGCCAGAGGTGGTAAAGGCGCTGCCTTGCCTTACTCACCAGTGCGGCAGTGTGCGATGTCCATGTCAGATCCTCTGTGATGTGGACTCCCAGGTATTTAAAACAGCTCACCCTATCCACAGTATCCCCATTTATTTCCAGTGGCGTGTACGTCCTCGGATGTTGTGCCCTCCTAAAGTCCACAATCAGCTCCTCAGTTTTAGTGATATTCAAGAGGAGGTTGTTGTCCTGACACCAGAGTGCTAGATCAGCCACCTTCTCCCAGTAGGCCTTCTCATCATTATCGGAGATCGGGCCCACCACCACAGTGTCATCAGCAAACTTGATGATGGAGTTGGAGCTGAACCTAGCCACACAGTCATGTGTGTACAGGGAGTACAGTAGGGGGCTGAGGACGCAACCCTGGGGCGATCCTGTGTTCAGGGTGAGGGGGTTGGAGATATGTCTCCCTATCTTGACTACCTGGGGCCTGGCGGTGAGAAAGTCCAGGACCCAGGCACACAGGGGAGTGTTAAGCCCCAATTCCAGCAGCTTCTCGGCCAGTCTGGTGGGGACTATCGTGTTGAAGGCTGAACTGAAGTCAATGAACAGCATCCTCACGTAGCCCCCCTTCTGGCTGTCAAGATGAGAGAGAGCGGTGTGCAGAACCTGGGAGACAGCATCGTCCGTGGATCTGTTTGGACGGTTTGCGAACTGCAGTGGGTCCATGTTGCGAGGGAGGAAGTCGCAGATGTGGTTCTTGATCAGCCTCTCGAAGCATTTCATGACTACCGAGCAGGGCCGTGTAGATCAGTGCATGCTCCTTTAACATAGTGACCTCACCACTACTAACCACTCCCCATTGTCTCCTGTATAATTGTAGCTTCCCCGCCTCCAGCTCTCTCTCTAGTCCCAGTGATGACCACGGACAGCTAGGGCACAATGTATGTAGTGAATGAATAAAGATACTTGGTAAGAGACTTTGAGTGTTGGATCAAGTCCTTTTACATGGTGTCAGCGCGGTAGACTTGTGTCTCCTGTTTATCGGTTTTATTTTATTATTTGTTTCTCCCAGTTGTTTCCCCACCTTTACATTTAATATGGCTAACTCGTTCCGTCGTCCTGACAAGCTCATTTTTGACGCGGACATCGTGCACCGCTGGACTGTCTTCCAGCGCGACTATGAACATTACATCGCTATTGCTCATCCTGGTGTATCTCCTGCGGTACAGGCTCACATGCTCCTCAACCTGGCTGGTCCGGAGGCTATGGAACATTATGCGGCGTTCGACTTCGACCCTCCTGAAGACCGCCATGACCCGGTATGTCTCATGGCCAAATTTAATGCCCTATGTGACATTCCCACAAATAACATAATTGAGCGCTTTAAGTTTTTCTCAAGACGTCAGGTTCCCGGTGAGCACATTGACGCTTACATTGCCTCTTTGCGTCATTTGGCTCGGAGGTGCCGCCTCGAAGCTATTACAACTGACGAATTGATCAGGGACGTCCTGGTATACGGTCTCCTAAACTCAAAGCTGCGCGAAGATCTACTAATGAAACCCGACCTCACGCTAAAGGATGCCATGCATTCTGCTCGTATGGCCTCTGCTGTCGGCTCCGTTTCCCACCCACAGTCCCAGGACATCAACTTCACCGGTACCGTGGGCCGCCGGCGGCTCAATAGCCCGCCTCGCCCGTTCTCGCCCGCTTCTCCCGCTAAGGTCACCCCTCGTCATTGCCCGAATTGTAATTTCTCCTCGCACCAGAACAACGTTTGCCCGGCGCTGGGTAAGACTTGCAACTCTTGCGGGAAATTCAACCATTTTTCGTCAGCCTGCCGTTCTCGTGGGAAACCGATCCCTGCTCCTAGAAGGAGTCTAAACATTCTTGCGGACACTGATAGCACGCCTGGTTCCCAGTACCAACCAGAACTCCCTGATTCAGATACGATTTCCTCCCATGGTGATCCGACTGTGTTTTCGCTCCTGGGTGCACCTGACCCGATAACGGATCCCTCAATACATGTTATTGTGAATGGACACTCCTTCTCGGCCAAGGTCGATACTGGTGCGTTTGCAAACATTATGTCTGTTCGCCTCTTCAAAAAGATAAGTTTGGGTGAGAGAGTGCTTCCCGATAGCTCCCGCCTTCATGCCTATGGGGGAGGTGTTCTGGTCGCAGTGGGGAAGGCCACTGTTATCTGCACTGTTCTCAAGACCTCTCGGCCCCTCACTTTTTTCCTGCTGGACTCTGATAACGTCACCCTGCTGGGCGCCCGTGCATGCCAGGACTTGGGTTTGGTCTCTTTTCACCGCGATGTCCACCTGGTGCAGGCCCCCATGGACCCCCTGATAGAGTATCCTGACCGTTTCGATGACATTCTGGGCAAGCTGCCCTGTGCCTATAAAATCGTTGTTGACCCGGGGGTCGACCCGGTCGTTAGACTGGCCCACCGGGTGTCTTTTGCCATGAAGAGCCGCGTGGAGTCCACACTTCGTGATATGGTTTCCACTGGCATTCTCAGAGAGGTGAGTGCACCCACCCTGTGGGTCTCCACCATGGTCGTTGCTGCCAAGAAAGACGCGAGCGAGATCAGGATCTGCATCAACCCGAAGGACCTGAACCTTGCTATCCAGCGCCCGCACTACCCCATGCGGACGGTGGAGGACGTCGCTGCACAGGTTGGTCCTGCCACAGTCTTCTCGGTCTTAGATGCCAAGAGCTCCTTTTGGCAGATCCCTCTGGATGAACGTTCGTCTTATTTAACCACCTTCAGCACACCTTTCGGCAGGTTTCGTTTTCTTCGCATGCCCTTCGGGATCAACTCAGCAAGTGAGGTTTTCCAGCGGACCATGGAACAGCTGTTTGCCGGGTTGCCATGTGCTATTATTGTCGATGACATTCTGGTATACGGGAAGGACGTCGCTGAGCACGACCTGCACCTACGCCAAGTCCTGGACCGGGCCCGTGAGATTAATCTCAAGCTCAACCCGAAGAAGTGTCGGTTCCGCGTTCAGGAGGTCACGTACGTGGGCCACGTTTTCACGGCCAGTGGACTAAAGCCAGACCCCCAGAAGACTGCTGCGGTCACCGAAATGCCTGCTCCCACCGACGTGCCCGGCCTGCAGCGATTTCTGGGCATGGTCAACTACCTGGGTAAGTTCATACCCGACCTCAGCGAACTGAGTGCCCCTCTGAGGGAGCTAATCAAAAAGGACAATGCCTGGGTCTGGCTACCGCATCACCAGTCGGCATTCGTAGCCCTGAAGTCCAGGCTCGCTCGCACCCCGACTTTAACGTATTTTGACCTGAACAGACCAATCGTCCTCACCTGCGATGCTTCTCGGTTCGGACTCGGTGCTGCCTGCCTGCAGCTCCAGGACGATCGGCAGCTGCCTGTTTCCTATGCCTCTCGCACCATGACCCCTGCTGAGCAGCGCTACGCTCAGATCGAGAAGGAGCTCCTTGCCGTGGTTTTCGCATTCAAAGACTACATTATGGGCAACACTTTCACCATTGAAACGGACCACCAGCCGCTGGTCTCTATCTTGAACAAGCCTATCCATGCGGCCTCCTCGCGCTTGCAGCGAATGATGCTGCAGCTCCAACGATTCACGTTCAACATTGTGTACCGCAAGGGCAAGGAGATGTTCGTGGCCGACACATTGTCCCGTGCGCCGCTCCCTTCCGTTGCCCGTCATCCATACGAATCGTCTGACCTGATGGTACTGAACGTTAACATTGTTCCCTCTTGGCAGATGCAGTCCCTGGTCGAACACACTGCCGCTGATCCTGCCCTACAACAGCTTGCGGGCGTCATCCGCCGTGGCTGGCCTGACCGACGCTCTTCTCTACCGGCTGGTGCCGTGCCCTACTTCCTGGTTCGGGACGAATTGGTGCTGCACAGCGGAGTGGTGGTGAAGGGCCACAAGGTCGTGGTGCCGGACGCTCTGCGTGACCACTACTACCAAACCGCACACAGCGGTCACCCCGGGGTGGAGGCCACTTTGTCCCGGGCCCAGGCTCAGTTTTTCTGGCCTGGCATGATTCAGGAGATTCGTGACAGGGTCTCCGCCTGTGCTGCCTGCAACAGCCTACTGCCTCATCAACAACGCCAACCTCTCATGCAGCAGCCGGCTCCAGAGCTGTCGTGGATGGCTGTCGCCACTGACATTTTCGAATGGCGTGGCAAACACTTCCTGGTCCTGGTGGACTCCTACTCCAGCTGGTTCGAGGTGGACCAGCTGCCCTCCCTCACGTCTGTTGCCGTCATCGGGAAGCTTCGCCGCCACTTTTCTACCTTTGGCTCCCCGGTGACTCTCCAATCCGACAATGGCGGACAGTTTTCCAGCGCAGAGTTCGCCGCTTTCGCCGCCCTGTGGAACTTTCGCCACATCACCAGCAGCCCCGAGTACCCGCAGAGCAACGGCCTTGCGGAGCGCGCTGTCCGCAGTGCCAAGGAGCTGCTGGAACATTGCCGTCTGTCCCATTCGGACTTCTATCTTGCCCTCCTCAATCTCCGCAACATTTCCCGGGACCCCGCACTTGGTTCGCCTGCCCAGCGCCTTATGTCCTGCACCACTAGACCCCCTCTCCCGGTTTCTCAGCAATCTCTAACGCCCGCTGTCCTAAGCCCTGCCGCTGTCAAGGATCGCATCATCGAGAAACAGGTCATCCAAAAGCGCTCCTTTGATAAATCTTCCCGACTACTTCCCCGTCTGTTCCCGGGCCAGGTTGTTCGGATGATGTCCACCTCCGGTCATCACCGGCTGGCCGTTGTCGTTGGCAATGCCGACTCTCCCCGGTCCTACCTGGTTAATTACGAGGGCACCGTGTACCGTCGTACACGCCAGCACCTGCTGCTAGTCAACGAACCTGCTCCGCCTCCCGCGGACCCGTTTTCGCCGCCTGTTCATTCTCCACCACCTGTCCAGCCCCCGCAGCCAGTCCACTCACCGCCGCCTTCGACTACTCCTGCCCCTGTCGCTCCCCGCATGCCACGGACCCTTCCCTCTCAGCTCATGGTGCCCAGCCCGCACGGTCCCCCTTCTCCTACTTCACCTGCTGTGGATCCCGTTCCGTCGCCTTGCTCTCCTCCTCCACCTGGGCTTTCATCTCCCAGTTCCCCTATCTCTGTCCCTGCACCCGTTCCTGTTGCTCCTGCGGTGGAAGGGGAAGGCGGGTTGCGCACCCGCTCTGGGCGTTTGGTCAAGCCGCCTGTCCGGTACGGAGTGGGCGAGTAGTCTGCTTCATTATGTTTTCCAACTGTTCCTGGTTTGCCTCTAGCGTATGAGCCGTGGTCGCTTTGTTTCCAAGAGAAAGGATGTAGATCAGTGCATGCTCATTTAACATAGTGACCTCACCACTACTAACCACTCCCCATTGTCTCCTGTATAATTGTAGCTTCCCCGCCTCCAGCTCTCTCTCTAGTCCCAGTGATGACCACGGACAGCTAGGGCACAATGTATGTAGTGAATGAATAAAGATACTTGGTAAGAGACTTTGAGTGTTGGATCAAGTCCTTTTACAGGCCGGTGCTAGGAATTGCGGGGCCCAATTAGAAAACTGATGGCGGGGCCCCTACTCTCAGGGCCGGCCTTAGGGGGTGCGGGGCCCAATTGGGAACAATTTTGGTGAACCCCAGATTCCCAGCCAAGGTGTGTCAGCCCAGTTATTTAGTATATATTATGAAATTGTACACTAGGGTGTGATGGATTCTACACTGTGTGAATCTCTCCCACTCCCTCCCGTTTGACTGTCAGTAGCTCCGCTGCTTCCAACCTTTACCGTAGCAGATAATTACCATTAAACTGCATTATGTGATTGGACACAATGCCCTTGGAGACAGCGGCTGATTGGACGGGAGGAGATCTATTTGTGATTGGACGGGAATTTTAAAGCAAGCTGGTTGGTGATTGGATGCAACCCCCTTAGAGACAACGATTGATTGGCCGCCAAACAAAATTGTCAAATCTGTAACAAAAATCGCGGGTCGGTGCGAACTCAGTGGATCTGGTTGTATCTCCAAACTAATCTGGTTGTATTAACCAGACTATCTGGTTGTATCTCCAAACTAAACTGGTTGTATCAAGCAGACTATCTGGTTGTATCTCCAAACTAAACTGGTTGTATCAACCAGACTATCTGGTTGTATCTCCAAACTAATCTGGTTGTATCAACCAGACTATCTGGCTGTATCTCCAAACTAAACTGGTTGTATCAACCAGACTATCTGGTTGTATCTCCAAACTAAACAGTATAACATGCAGGTACATTCATTTAAAATCCAGTGATTATTTCACATGATTTCTCACTGTGTAAAGCTCAATATCTGACCAATTTCTGTTTAACACGTTTGGTCTGCCGTGAGCATTTTTCTCTCCCAAAATAGTTCACATCTAGCAAACCGATCAACGAACCAGACAGCAGTTGGACGCAGTCATAGAACCATAGACAATAGGTGCGGGAGTAGACCATTTGGCCCTTCGAGCCTGCACAGCCATTCAATATGATCATGGCTGATCATCCAACTCAGTATCCTGTACCTGCCTTCTCTCCGTACCCCCTGATTCCTTTAGCCACAAGGGCCACATCTAACTCCCTCTTAAATATAGCCAACGAACTGGCCTCAACTACATTCTGTGCCAGAGAATTCCAGAGATTCGCCACTCTCTGTGTAAAAAATGTTTTTCTCATCTCAGTACTAAAATATTTCCCCTTTATCCTTAAACTGTGACCCCTTGTTCTGGACTTCCCCAACATCGGGAACAATCTTCCTGCATCTAGCCTGTCCAACTCCTTAAGAATTTTGTAAGTTTCTATAAGATCCCCCTCAATCTTCTAAATTTTAGCGAGTGCAAGCCGAGTCTATCCAGTCTTTCTTCATATGAAAGTCCTGACATCCCAGGAATCAGTCTGGTGAACCTTCTCTGTACTCCCTCTATGGCAAGAATGTCTTTCCTCAGATTAGGAAACCAAAACTGTACGCAATACTCCTGGTGTGGTCTCACCAAGACCCTGTACAACTGCAGTAGAACCTCCCTGCTCCTATACTCAAATCATTTTGCTATGAATGCTAACATACCATTCGCTTTCTTCACTGCCTGCTGCATCTGCATGCCTACTTTCAATGACTGGTGTACCATGACACCCAGGTCTCGTTGCATCTCCCCTTTGCCTAATCGGCCACCATTCAGATAAAAGTCTACTTTCCTGTTTTTGCCACCAAAGTGGGTAACCTCACATTTATCCACATTATACTGCATCTGCCATGCATTTGCCCACTCACCCAGCCTATACAAGTCACCTTGTAGCCTCCTAGTTTAGAGGGGTTTAAACGGTTTAGAGATGTTTAGAGGGCTTCAGATAGGTTTAGAAGTGTTCAGAAGTGTTGTAGAGGGAAATAGGGGGGGGGGGGGGATAGACGGGGTTTAGAGGTGTTCAGAGGGTCCCAGAGGGGTTTAGAGACGTTATAAGCCCCCCGTGAGAAATTGTATTTCTCTGAAATTGAAGATAGACATAAAGCTGGAGTAACTCAGCAGGACAGGCAGCGCAGCGACTCTGGAGAGAAGACCCTTCTTCAGACTGAATTGAACTCTCGTCGGTGAGAGTACTTGTGATTGTCTGAAGACGGGTCTCGACCAGAAACGCAACCCTCTCCCCAGAGCCCATGCCCGTCCCGCTGAGCCACCTTCAACTTCAGAGCCAAACAAAAAACACAGAGTGCTGGAGGAACTCAGCGGGCCAGGCGGCTGCCTCACCCGCTGGGTTTCTCCAGCATTTTTGTCTACCGCTAAACGTCAATGATTCCGGGAATGCTGAGGAGACAGGGTGATAGAGAGGGAGTGGGAGAGCTAGAGAGAGACGAGATGGTGAGCGGGAGAGAGAGAGAGACGAGATGGGGAGCGGGAGAGAGAGAAGGAGGGAGAGAGAGAGCAAAGCACAGAGAGACACAACGTGGGTCGGTAGGTGAATGACTAACCTGCCCACCAGGAAGAAGCCCCTTCTCGCGGTCCGGGGCCCTCACTCATGATGGTGAGTTTAAAGAAATTCTCAATGTGTCATCGATCTACATTCCTCAGTAAATGTAATTGTGTTTTAAACAAGTATTTATGACGCCGCGTGAATTTTATACAAAGGAACACGGCTTCATTAATACTCATTCAAAACACAATAACATTTACTGAGGAATGTGGATGGATGCAGATTGATATAACAACTTGTTAACAACTTCATGTTAAGAAGTGCTAACAGTACTAGTTAACAAATCGTTTGTGTCTGATGGCCGTGCAGTGGTTGTTATACATGGTCGTTTAAAAAAAAAATCCGCATGGCGAATTAAAAAATATAATCTTTATTTAACAAAGAGAATTCGTATTTCCGTACGAAATATGGAACATTAGTGCGGGGCCCCCATTAGGCGCGGGGCCCAATTGGGGGCAATCGGTCAAATCGGCTTAAAACCGGCCCTGCTACCGAGGTAAGGGCAACCGGTCAATAGTCATTCAGACAGGCTGGAGAGGCATTCTTACGCACTGGTACAATGGTGGATCTCTTGAAGCAGGCATGGACCACGGACTTGGCCAGGGAGTGGTTGAATTTTGTGGCGAACACTGGAGCAAGCTGAGTAACACAAGACTTTAGTACTTGCCCAGATATACCATCTGGGCCTACAGCTTTCTTCGTGTTCACACGCGTCAGAGCCCTCCTCACGTTGTACTCGGACACCGAGAATGTGTGTGTTATATTCCGGACGGCAGAATGAATAACAACTTACACGCTGGTTGCCTGGATCACGAGAGAGAGATTTATTACCCAACATTCCCTGCTTTTATTGAACACCAACTCATTAACATATGCATGAATATGTAGGAATACATTACACTGCTCTCCTTTTTTTAAGTATTAAATCTAAGTATTCAGTTACAATTTTGTTGTTGTGATACTTGATTTAAAACAGTATTTATGAAAGAAAATTTTTGTCGTGAAGGTGCAGGAAAGTGTTGGGAAAAGAAAGCCCATTAGAAAAGGAGTTAGAGAAGAAAGTTAAGAAATAGACCCTAGAAAAGAAAGAAAGAAAGAGTAACACTCGCTCTATTATTTTTAAAAAACTCAGCTGAAAGGGATATACCAACCGTATTTTTCACCCCCCGTTACCAGATCCTGGCACCATTTCTTTTTTAAATTACTATTGCACCTTATGCTTGTAATAGTTCCATAAATGCAGACCACGTCTTTTGGAAGTGGTCTGCTTTGCCTGATAGGAGGAGTCTCATCTCTTCCAGATGTAATGTTTCGAACATGTTTGAAATCCACATTTTTATTGTTGGTATAGGAGCGTTTTTCCAGAATTTGAGTATAAGCTTTTTTCCCATTATTAGCCCGTAATTAAGTAAATTCTTTTGAAACACGTTTAGTTCAGGGCTACCTTCCATTGTTCCAAAAATAATCCATTCTGCTTTTGGTATGAGTTTTATTTTAAATAGTTTTGAGAAGATTTCAAATATTTCGTTCCAGAATTTTGGGATTTTTATACAAAAACAAAAGAGTGCACTTTGGTAGCTTCATGAGACTTACATTTATCACAAATGGGTGAGACATTGGGGAAAAGTTTATTTATTTTGGTTTTTGAATAGTATAGTCTATGTAATGTTTTGAATTGAATTAGAGTATGTCGTACGTTGATCGAGCATTTATGCACAGATAGTAAGTGTTTATCCCAGCTCTCTTTTGAAATCTTTATAGCTAGTTCTTGTTCCCAGTCTCTTCTAATACCATCAGTTGTAGGTATTTCTATATTTAAAATAGTGTTGTATAAGTATGATATTAGGTTTGCTGATTCGGCCTTTGTCTTCATTGCTTCGTCCAGTAAGTCTGGAGGCATGTTATGAGTCTTTTGTGTATTTTTTCAGATAGTCACACAATTGAAGATATTTAAAATATTGATTATTTCTCAAATTATATTTCAGTTGTAATTGTTGAAATGATAATAATTTTCCTAATTCATACAAGTCTCCGAGCGTTTTGATTCCTATTCTTTCCCATTGTGTAAATTATTTATCTATAATTGAAGATTTAAACGGATTATTGACTATTGGCATTAAAAGAGATAGATTTCTTAATTTTTGATTCTGTTTTATTTGTTTCCAAGTTCTAATTGTGCTATGTATAATTGGATTTTTATTATAATTTTTGTTATTCAGATTCATTGGTGGGAGGAGAGTCGCTCCTGTATTACACGGAGAGCAGTCCTCTCTCTCCATTACAATCCAATCCACCTGCTGGGCAGAATTGTCCAGCAGGTGAATCATATTTTTAATATTTACTGCCTAATTATAGTACATAATGTTAGGGAGCGCTAGACCACCCAGCTCTTTGGGTTTACTAAGGTGTGTTCTTTGTATTCTGTGGGATTTATATTTATGAAATCTTAAATGATAAACATAATATATTTATTTTACATATCTACACATATTTGTTTTACTTGTGCAGTGAGTTATTTAACTTACAAACCTAATCTGACTACTGGTTTACGGACCCTGCCTGATCGTCTAACAGTAACAGGTGTAACAGGTTTAGGTGTTGACTCAACTGTAGGCTTGTTTGGCTCTATTTAAGTACCCTGACTTTGATTAGAGTAATCTGTTTCTTTGCCTGTACTAACTGAACTTTGTGTTTCAATCACAGTGGTCTCTTCCAACTCACTTTCTGATAAAAACTCAGGGGTTAGGACCATGCTCAGTTTTTGGTTCATCTTTGGCTGGAATCATTTGATCAACATGAACACTTTTGATCCTATCTCCAACTTCAACTAAATATCTTTTTGTTCCACACACTTGCACTATTTTCCCAACATCCCATTTGTCTCGACTGGACTTGTTGGGAGGACTGAGAACACGAACCTGCTCATCTGGCTTGAAGTAGCTCTCCTTTTTGTGGGAGTCAAAATGGCGTTTCTGACTTAATTGTTTTTGTTCAACTCTCAAGGCCAAATTGGGTTGAACTAGACTTAGGCATATTCTTAGCCTTCTCTTCATCAACAGTTCTGCAGGTGAGTAACCTGTTGTTGTGTGTTGTGTGGTTCTGTACTTCAGCAAGAAACTAGCCAAACGATGTTTCATGCTGAGCTTTGAACTGCCCTGCAAAACCTGTTTCTTGAGAGCATCTTTGACAACTCTAACAGACCTTTCCGCCGCCCCGTTGGAGGTTGGATGGTATGGGGGAACAAGTGTGTGTTTTACACCATTCCGCTGCATAAACACTTTGAACTGTTCTGAAAGAATCTGAGGCCCGTTGTCAGAAACAAATTCTTCCGGTAAACCATGGCATGCAAAAATTGATCTCAACTCATCTATGGAACACTCAGTAGTAGTGGTTGACTCCATATGTTTAACCTCAATCCATTTGGAATGACTACATACTAGTACCAGAAAGTGATCACTACCCTTTTCACAAAAATCTACATGAACTCTCTGAAAAGGTCTACTTGGCCATGACCAGGGTTGCAGTGGTGTTTTTGGTGGTTTACTCCGGCAATTTTGGCAGATAGAAACATAGAAACATAGAAACATAGAAATTAGGTGCAGGAGTAGGCCATTCGGCCCTTCGAGCCTGCACCGCCATTCAATATGATCATGGCTGATCATCCAACTCAGTATCCCGTACCTGCCTTCTCTCCATACCCTCTGATCCCCTTAGCCACAAGGGCCACATCTAACTCCCTCTTAAATATAGCCAATGAACTGGCCTCGACTACCCTCTGTGGCAGGGAGTTCCAGAGATTCACCACTCTGTGTGAAAAAAGTTCTTCTCATCTCGGTTTTAAAGGATTTCCCCCTTATCCTTAAGCTGTGACCCCTTGTCCTGGACTTCCCCAACATCGGGAGCAATCTTCCTGCATCTAGCCTGTCCAACCCCTTAAGAATTTTGTAAGTTTCTATAAGATCCCCTCTCAATCTCCTAAATCCTAGAGAGTATAAACCAAGTCTATCCAGTCTTTCTTCATAAGACAGTCCTGACATCCCAGGAATCAGTCTGGTGAACCTTCTCTGCACTCCCTCTATGGCAATAATGTCCTTCCTCAGATTTGGAGACCAAAACTGTACGCAATACTCCAGGTGTGGTCTCACCAAGACCCTGTACAACTGCAGTAGAACCTCCCTGCTCCTATACTCAAATCCTTTTGCTATGAAAGCTAAAGATGCTACATTTGCTCACCAGTGACTCAATGTCATTGTCAATACCAGGCCAATACACAAAACTTCTGGCAATTGACTTCATGCTTACTATGCCAGGATGTTCGGCATGAAGTCCGTTCATAATTTTGTTTCCCAATGACTCTGGTACAACCACTCTGTAACCCCACTTAATGCATCCCTGCTCACATGATATTTCATGGCGTCGATTATGGAAAGGCTTCAGCTCCGAGTTCAGAACTGAGTTCAATCCACTATCGATTTCAGTCCAACCATTCAAAGTCTGTTCATAGACCCACTTCAGCACATTGTCTTTCTTTGTTTCTGCTGCAATTTCTGTTGCAGTCACTGGAAAGTCTTCATCTACAACTTGCATTGTGTAGATTGAGTTCTCGCTTCCCACGTCAGAGTTCTCATGGGGCAACCGGGACAACGCATCTGCAACTGCGTTGCTCTTGGAGCTCCTGTACTCAACCTTGTAGTCATACTGGGACAGCAACATTGCCCAGCGCTGCATCCTTGATGCCACCGTGGAAGGTATAGCTGACTTGGGACCCAGTATCACGAGTAGTGGCTTGTGATCAGTCACCAGGGTGAATGGTCTGCCGAGAAGAAACTGATGGAATTTCTTGATTCCGAACACGATGCTGAGTGCTTCCTTTTCTATCTGCGCATAATTGCTTTTCACTCGGTGATAGGGTGCGAGCTGTTATGTAATGATTCTACAAAGCCCACCCTCTTTCTGCCTTCACCCAGTGGCTGATGAGTATGCCTGTCCTCAGCAAGAATAAACATCATGTGCAGTGTGTGTGCTCTGTGGTCATTAACCTCTCCAAATGCATTACAGAATGTAAAGACGTGGACACATGGAAAATGATGGACCAACAAAATGCGTGCTCTATTTCAAGGGTTCTTCACAGACCACTTCTGCATCTTTCTACAAACAATACTGGATTTCATGGAACTGGTACACACATGGCATTATCTTTAAAGGACTGCCGCCATAAAGTAACAATTATTGTTCTTAATCAATGCCCAAAAATATAGCTAGCTTTAGGCAGTATTTCAGCAATATGTTCCTTTGGTTCAGAATGTTCTTGACTTCTATGCCTGAGACCAGTAGTGAAGTCCAAATTTTAATTTGCTTTATATTTATAACACATGGAAGGAAGGAGACCATTTGGGCCACTGGATCTTAGATTAGATTAATGTTTATTATTGTCACATGTAACGAGGTACAGTGAAAAGCTTTGATTTGCATGCTTTCCAAACAGACATATACTGTATAAGGGACAGAAGTTTAGAGGTAACATGAGGGGGAACTTCTTTACTCAGAGAGTGGTAGCTGTGTGGAATGAGCTTCCAGTGGAAGTGGTGGAGGCAGGTTCGATTTTATCATTTAAAAATAAATTGGATAGGTATATGGATGGGAAAGGAATGGAGGGTTATGGTCTGAGTGCAGGTAGATGGGACTAGGTGAGAATAAGTGTTCGGCATGGACTTGAAGGGCCGAGATGGCCTGTTTCCATACTGTAATTGTTATATGGTTATATGGTATATGGTATACCATACATTAATGCAATCAATTCAAACTCAACTAAGATAGAGCAAAGGGCAAGATGCAGAGTGCAGAATATAGTTCTCAGCATTGTAGTGCATTGTAGTGCATCAGTTCCATAGACCATGTCCAATGTCCCCAATGAGGTAGAGGTGAATCGAACAGTACCCTGGCATATGGAAGGAATGTTCAGAAGCCTAATAACAGAGGAGATGAAGCTGCTCCTGAGTCTGGCATTGTGCACTTTCAAGCTTCTGTACCTTGTCCCACATGAGAGCAGGCAGGAGAAGGAATGGTCGGGGTGAGGCAGTGTGAAGTGTAGATAGAGTCAATGGTGGAAAGTGTGATGGACTGGGACTGGGCTACATCTACAACACTGCAATTTCTTTCAGTCTTGGGCATAGCTGTTCCCAAACCAAGCTGTGATGCATGCCGACAGTATGCTTTCTGTGGGTACAGCTGTAAAAGTTTGTAAGAGTGACTGAAGACATGTTAAATTTCCTCAGTCTCCTCAGGAAGTAGAGGAGTTGATGTACCATCTTGGCTGTCACTGCAGATCATTGTTAATATTAACGCCAAGGAACACGAAGTTCTCAACCATTTCCACTTCTGCACCATTGAAGTCTGAAGAAGGGTCTCGACCCGAAACGTCACCTATTCCTTCGCCCCATTGATGCTGCCTCAACAGACAATAGACAATAGACAATAGGTGCAGGAGTAGGCCATTTGGCCCTTGGAGCCAGCACCGCCATTCAATGTGATCATGGCTGATCATACCCAATCAGTACCCCGTTCCTGCTTTCTCCCCATATCCCCTGACTCCGCTATTTTTAAGAGCCCTATCAAGCTCTCTCTTGAAAGCATCCAGAGAACCTGCCTCCACCGCCCTGTGAGGCAGAGAATTCCACAGACTCGCCACTCTCTGTTGAGTTTCTCCATCATTTTTGTCTACCTCCGTACCGCTGATGGTCACTGGGACATGTGCCCCGTCATGCTTCCTGAAGTCAATAACTTACTCCTTCATCTTGCTGACATTGAGGAAGAGGTTATTGTCCTGACACCATGCCACTAAGTTTACTCTCTCCTTCTTGTTCTTCCTCTCGTCATTGTTCATGGATTTTGAGAATGAGAAGGATCATGCTGGTTCCCAGAGAGGAATCCTATTAGTCCCCTTCCCACTCTCCTTCTTGCCCTGTAACCCTGCGACCTATTCTCTTCCACATGCCCATCAATGGTTCAATTGTCTTTGATTGTCACTCATACAAAGCTACAGTGAAACACATTTTTTGCATATAGATCAGTGAGATTATTGCCAGACAATGTCAAGTCAGTGGATATTTTTAAGACAGAGATAGATAGATTCTTGATTAGTATGGGTGTCAGTGGATATGGGGAGAAGGTAGTATCTACCTCTTTGGTGACCTTCAGACTATCCTTGATCGGACTTTGCTGGCTTTGCCTTGCACTAAACGTTATTCCCTTATCGGGTATCTATACACTGTCAATGGATTGATTGGAATCATCTATTGTCTTTCTGTTGGCTGGTTAGCATGCAACAAAAGCTTTTCACTGTACCTCAGTACACGTGACAATAAACAAAACTGAACTGAAACTGAAGGCAGGAGAATGGGGTTGAATGGGAAAGATAGATCAGCCATGATTGAATGCCCGAGAAGACTTGATGGGCTGAATGGCCTAATTCTGCTCCTATCACATGAATTTACGAAGATAAATGCCATCCCCAATTAAGTACCCATGCATGGGAACAGGCCACTGACTTCATTCCTCCTTCCTGAGTCTGTCTTCCATCCGATTCTTGGTCTTCGGGGGTGAGCAGCAACCTCGGTCCACTCCAGTCGGGCTCCCTTGGTTCCGCGGCTGGCTGCTTGTTGGGGTTTGGCAACCGTCCACGCAGCCCTCACAGAGCTTCCACCGTGTGGCCCTATGTCTGTCATTGCTGGTGGCTCCTCAGGTCTTCGTGGATGAGCAGGGCCAGGTTCGGCAGCAGGGTTAGGCAATCAACTCCACTTGATTATTTTTGCCATCAATGCATACTAAAGGGCCTGTTCCACGAGCATGCGACTGCATGCGGCAAGCGTGACCAAACCGGAAGCGGGGACCGCGCGGAGGTCGAGTGATCCCCGTACAGGGCCGGTCCCACCAGCATGTGACTGCATGCGGCGTGCACGACCAAACCGAAAGCGGGGGCTGCGCGGAGGTCGAGTGAGTGACGTGAAGTTCGAGCGAGGTCCGCGGGAAGTTTGTGCGTGACGTATGGCGTCAAGACGCTGCGTACTGCGTCGAGACGCTGCGCACGCCCGTCAAGGCAGTGCGTACGGCATCGAGGCGGCTGCGGGCCGGCAGGTCGTTGCCGCGCGGAATTTTTGAACACGGCCAGTTTTTCGGAGCCCAGCTCCGCACAACTCCATACGGCTCCGGCGATCGAAGTGGGACTGGCCCCGCGAGGCCGTACGGCTCAAGCGACCACGTTAGGTCGTGCTTGCCGCATGGAGTCGCATGCTCATGGGATCGGCCCTTAAGGGATAACTTACATTTACCAATGATCTTACCGGCATGTTTCTGAGATAGAGCACAGAACATAGAACATTGAATGTTCTAGAGAGAAGGAATGGGTGACACAAGGGGCTTGACCCGAGTTACTCCAGTTTTTTGTGTCGATCTTCAGTTTAAACCAGCATCTGCAGTTCCTTCCTACACATTGAATAATATAGCCCAGGAATATGCCTTTTGTCCCACAATGTCTGTGCTGACCACGATGCCAATTGAAATTGCACATCCACTTACATATGTTCTATATTCTTCAATTCCCTTGCCTGTACAAGTGTTTGACTAAACGTCTCATAAACATGGAAAGAAACCAAAGCACCCAGAGGAACTATCCTGAACCGAGGAGCCTGTTACATTTTACAATTGTCCCCATAGTTTTAGGCCAGGTTTATGCAATTGGTCTGTGTGTTTGAACTGAATGTATGAAGAAAATGAATGTAAGTTGTTTGTTTCGAAGGTAGATACAAAATGCCGGAGTAACTCAGTGGGACAGGCAGCATCTCTGGAGAGAAGGAATGGGTGACGTTTCGGGTCGTGACCCTACTTCAGACTCCATCTGCAGTTCCTTCCTACATAAGTTTGTCATTTATTTGAATTAGTATTCATGGGTTTTAATTATTTTATATATATATATCTTTAACAATTTAAAATCATTTTAAAATTTGTTTAAACAATTATCAGAAACACCAAAAAATAATGGCAAAAGCCTTTGATAACACAATGTTTTCAAGCAGCCCGAAATGCAGTAAAGGTGTCTTCGCTTTTGGTCTATCTGTACATTGTTTGTCCTAATCTGAGACAGGAGATCCTGTGAAAGTTTTCCCTACAGTGTGCAGCCAAAAAGTAAGATGAGCTGACAAGTCTGGGTATTTGACCTCTCCTTCATCAACATGTGTTTATCCGCAGATCCAGGCTCTGCTCTATTCTTCAGGAAGTATCACTCGAAGGACATGCCAAAACGGCCCTCTGCCCACTTTTCCTAGCCTAATAGGAATTCCCTTGAAGTGCAGATCATATAAAACAGCCTCTGTGATGGCTCTGAAACAACTGGATACCAGATAAGGCCTTTAGGAGGGGTGGAAATACCAACTTGTCCCATTTTATGAACAGAATATTAATTAATACTAATAAAGTTCAAACCTCACAGTACAGAGTAGGAAATTAATGGATACAATTCCCACATTCCAAATCTCTCCAAATTGGCCATTTTCAGATCAAAGAGAATTAATGAGTAGCGATATTTACATGTATATATACATTTGAGTTTTATCCAGCAGTTTTCAGCAAATACATCCAGCTGGGAATTATTGCCACATCCCATAAATCACAAACACCAAGATCTGCAGGAATAGAATAACATCAGTATTTATTTACTGAAGTTATTCATACAATATATTTCAGTTAGGGCTAAAATCTTATTACACTGAAAGGATCTTTTTCAAAGGAATGTACTGGAAGAAAATTGTTTTAAAAAGCCTTTTTCTAGATCACAGTTTCCTCATTAACATGCCTAATTGTTTGATGCTTCTGTTTGCTGCCCAGTGTAAAGATTTAAAGAAATGTATCTCCAAAAGTAGTAGTGTAGGAAAGAACTGCAGATGCTGGTTTAAATCAAAGGTAGATACAAAATGCTGGAGTAACTCAGCGGGTCAGGCAGCATCTCTGGAGTGAAGGAATGGGTGACGTTTCAGGTCGAGACCGTTCTTCAAACAGATGTCAGGGGAGGGGGTGGGACAAAGATAGAATGTAGTCGGAGACAGTAAGACTAGTGGGAGAACTGGGAAGGGGGAAGGAATGGAGAGAGAAAGCAAGGGGTTTCTGAAGTTAGAGACGCCATTGTTCATACCGCTGGGTTGTAAACTACCCAAGTGAAATATGAGGTGCTTTTCCTCCAATTTGCGCTGGGGCTCACTCTGACAATGGAGGAGGCCCAGGAATGAAAGGTCAGATTAGGAATGGGAGGGGGAGTTGAAGTGCTGAGCCACCAGGAGGTCAGGTAGGTTAAGAAGGACTGAGCGGAGGTGTTCAGCGAAACGATCGCCGAGCCTGCGCTTGGTCTAGCCGATGTAGAGATGTTGACAGCGGATGATGCTGCCTTACAGTAGATGAGGTTGGAGGAGGTGCAAGTGAACCTCTGCCTCACCTGGAAAGACTGTTTGGGTCCTTGGATGGAGTCGAGGGGGGAGGTAAAGGGACAGGTGTTGCATCTCCTTTGGTTGCAGAGGAAAGTACCTGGGGAGGGGGTGGTTTGGGTGGGAAGGGAGGGGTTGACCAGGGAGTTTCAGAGGGAACGGTCTCTGCGGAAAGCAGAAAGGGATGGAGATGGGAAGATGTGGCCAGTAGTGGGATCCCGTTGGCGGTGACGAAAATGTTGGAGAATTATATGTTGTATACGACGGCAGATGGGGTGGAAGGTGAGGACAAGGGGGAGTCTGAAGAAGGGCCTCGACCCAAACGCTGAGCACCGGCTCCCCTCAAGGCTGTGTGCTCAGCCCGCTGTTGTTCACACTGCTCACACATGACTGTGCTGCCAGATTCAGGGACAATAAGATCATAAAATTCGCGGATGACACAACAGTGGTGGGACTCATCAGCGGAGATGACGAATCAATGTACAGGGAGGAAGTAAAACAACTAGTGGACTGGTGCGGCAAAAATAATCTAGAATTAAATGTCGACAAAACGAAGGAGATGGTTGTCGACTTCAGGAGGGCGCAGCCAAAGCATACACCCCTCAACATCAGTGGCACCACAGTGGAGAGAGTGGAGAGCATAAAGTTCCTCGGTGTGCAAATTACAGACAGCCTCACCTGGTCCAGGAACACCACTGGGACCGTCAAACGGGCCCATCAGCGACTGCACTTCCTGAGGAAACTAAAACAGGCCTCACTCCCCACCAACATCCTCAGGACTTTCTACAGGGGTACGGTGGAGTCTGTTACATACGTGGTACTCCACCTGCAACTGCTCGGACAGGAAGGCTCTGCAGAGGGTAGTGAGGGGAGCAGAGAGGATCATTGGCGTCTCCCTACCCTCGGTACAAGAACTGTTCCAGAGCCGCTGTCTGAAAAAAGCTCAGAGAATTGCTAAGGACAAACTGCACCCCCTCCACATACACCTGGATCTCCTGCCATCAGGCAAGAGATACCGTAGCATCAAAGCCCGGACTACAAGACTGCTAAACAGCTTCCTGCCACAGGCTGTGAGGCTGCTAAACAGTCACTCTGTACTCACAGTCACTTGATTCTGCGGCTGGCACGGACACTTTAATAACTGGCACTGGCCACTTTAATAACTGGCACTGGCCACTCAAATCAGCTGCCCCGGACATTTTTATGATTGGTTTTATTGTATTTTAACGTTGTTGTTTTACCTGCTTTTAACTATTTATACTGTTCCATCAGGGACTGGATTGTTTTTAGTATTATGTGTGAAATGTTTTAAATTTCATGTGCGATGCTCCGCTATTCCCTGGGAAACGTCTTTTCATTTTGCACTGTACAACTGTTGCTTGCAGGATGACAATAAAGGTTGATTGATTGATTGATTGATTGATTGATTGATTGATCAGTTCTGGGCATGAATATATTAAGGAAGGGTGGGAAAAGATGATTGGGATTTTTCAGTGCCGGCAGTAGTGGCATAGGTTGCTAACCCTGCCCCTGTGGGTTGAAGGAAGAGGTCATCTGAACATGGGGTCTGGGAGATATCCCTAATGCAGCAGTGAGCAGTAACATGTGAGAAACTGGAAGGGATCAGTGTCAACAGATTGGAATAATTCTGAGACTAGGAGGCTGGGAGTGACAATGACCTTTTGAAATCCACAGGCCAAAATATTCAAAGCAAAAGACGAGTAAGACAATATTTAATGTCAAAGGTCGTTTTTTTTTGTCCTCATTGATCTCAAAGAGGACAAAAAATAACATTTTAATAATGGTTCTTTAAATACCATATTTTCAGGGGGAATGGGGTACGGTAAGAGAAGGGAGTACAGAGAAGGTTCACCAGACTGATTCCTGGGATGTCAGGACTTTCATATGAAGAAAGACTGGATAGACTCGGCTTGTACTCGCTAGAATTTAGAAGATTGAGGGGGGATCTTATAGAAACTTACAACATTCTTAAGGGGTTGGACAGGCTAGATACAGGAAGATTGTTCCCGGTGTTGGGGAAGTCCAGAACAAGGGGTCACAGTTTAAGGATAAGGGGGAAATCTTTTAGGACCGAGATGAGGAAAACGTTTTTCACACAGAGAGTGGTGAATCTCTGGAATTCTCTGCTACAGATGGTAGTTGAGGCCAGTTCATTGGCTATATTTAAGAGGGAGTTAGATGTGGCCCTTGTGGCTAAAGGGATCAGGGGGTATGGAGAGAAGGCAGGTACAGGATACTGAGTTGGATGATCAGCCATGATCATATTGAATGGCGGTGCAGGCTCGAATGGCCGAATGGTCTACTCCTGCACCTATTTTCTATGTTTCTATGTAAGATATTGTGAGTAAATAAAAACTGTTCTTTTTCAGACCAATAAGGCTCTAAATGTGTATATATCACTATTGTTGATATCATCGGGGAGAAGGGAGGGCTGGAGAGAACAAGAGTCCTGTGGGTAAATGAGGGACACATTTCCCAATGGGAAAAGCACCAGAAATCTCAACAAAACTGTGCAGAAATGTTCATCGGGTTGACCTGTTTTTTATTTACGTCACCCATTCCTTTTTTGGTGCTGTCTAGATGAATTTCGGGTGGCACGGTGGTGCAGCGGTAGAGTTTCTGCCTTACAGCACCAGAGACCCGGATGCGAACCTGACTGCGGGTGCTGTGTGTACAGAGTTTGTTCATTCTCCCTGTGACCGCGTGGGTTTTCTTCGGGTGTGCCAGTTTCCTCCCACATTCCAATTACTCGCATGTTTGTAGGTTAATTGGCTGTTGTAAATTGTCCCTGGTGTGTAGGATAGAACTAGTGTACCAGTGATCGTGGTAGGCGCGGACTCGGTGGGTCGAAGGGCCCGCTTCCACATTGTATCTCTAAATGATGCTAAAATAAAATTTCTAACCCATGAACAACCACAACAAGAGGAACGTTGAGAAGAAATTTGAACACGGTGAATAACTATGTATAACAATGGCAACGGAATCAAATCATTAACTTTGATTAATTCACAATGCACAGAGGCACGTTGGCACAGCTGGTAGAGCTGCTGTCTCACAGCACCAGAGACCCAGGTTCGATCCTGACCTCGGATGTTGTCTGTGTGGAGTTGGCAGGTTCTCCCTGTGACCATGTGGGTTTCCTCTGGGTTCACCAGACTGATTCCTGGGTTGTCAGGACTTTCATATGAAGAAAGACTGGATAGACTCGGCTTGTACTCGCTAGAATTTAGAAGATTGAGGGGGGATCTTATAGAAACTTACAACATTCTTAAGGGGTTGGACAGGCTAGATGCAGGAAGATTGTTCCCGATGTTGGGGAAGTCCAGAACAAGGGGTCACAGTTTAAGGATAAGGGGGAAATCTTTTAGGACCGAGATGAGAAAAGCATTTTTCACACAGAGAGTGGTGAATCTCTGGAATTCTCTGCCACAGAAGGTAGTTGAGGCCAGTTCATTGGCTATATTTAAGAGGGAGTTAGATGTGGCCCTTGTGGCTAAAGGGATCAGGGGGTATGGAGAGAAAGCAGGTACAGGATACTGAGTTGGATGATCAGCCATGATCATATTGAATGGCGGTGCAGGCTCGAAGGGCCGAATGGACTATTCCTGCACCTATTTTCCATGTTTCTATGTTTCTATGCTCTGGTATCCCCCCACATCCCAAAGATGAGCAGGTTTGTAGGTTAATAAGCTTCTGTAAATTGTCCCAAGTGTGTTGGGAGTGGATGCGAACGTGTGGGATAGCACTACTGTGAATGGGTGATCGATGGTTGGTAGGCCTGTTCCCTTGCTGTACTTTCCAATCAATCAGTCTTTGGGTCCTTGTTGTCCTTGTTGCTCTAGTGTTAAATTATTGGTGGCACTAATAACATGTAATTAATTAGAACCAGAAATATTTATTCGTTGAATAAATGTTGTGCTAGCAACTGCATTTAAAAAACTGTGAATCAAATTGACAATTCTGTGAAACGTAACCAAAATAAATTGCATTGAGATTATTAGAAACATAGAAACATAGAAAATAGGTGCCATTCGGCCCTTCGAGCCTGCACCGCCATTCATTGTGATCATGGCTGATCATCCCCTATCAATAACCCGTGCCTGCCTTCTCCCTTTGGAAGAGGAGGCTGCATTAATAAAATGTAAGGTGGTCTAATGAGATAATGGAAGTACTTTTATGAAAACGGTCAGATAGACATTTTCCCTTCATACATAGAAACCTCATTGTGCAGATTATTCATTGGAAGTTTAGCCTGTTTGTTAGCCAGGTTGGGCCACTGGGTCAATGGGTTTCCTGACCACCCTGATTCATTTAACTGCAGTGATCCTTCAAGTGAAAGCCAAAGAGTCCATGGTATAGGAATTCCTCCCCATATTTATTGGGTGTTAAAATTTAGTTCAATAGCTCCAAACGTTGTTATGGAAAGTTCCAATTTCTCCACTGCCTGTCGAGAAACAGAGTTTTTAAAAAATAAGCTTTACAGGGATATGGACCCAACTCAGGCAGATGGGACTAGTGTAGATGGGACATGTTGGTTAGTGTGGCCAAGTTGGGCCGAAGGGCCTGTTTCCAGGCCTATGACGCTATGTTTTAGGTAGAGTTATTTTTGGTCAAAATTTAAGCAATTGAATCATCCTACCACAACCACAGAGCAGTGCTGAACTACTATCTAGCTGTTTGGTGACCCTCGGCATCTGTAAATAGATTAATTGTAGGTACACAAAAATGCTGGAGAAACTCAGCGGGTGCAGCAGCATCTATGGAGCGAAGGAAATAGGCAACGTTTCAGGACCAAACCCTTCTTCAGACTGATGGGGAGTGGGGGGGAGGCGGGGAGAAGAAAGGAAAAATGAGGAGAAGGAGCCCGAGGGCTGAGGGAGAGCTAGGAAGGGGAGGAGATAGCAAGGGCTAACATAATTGGGAGAATTCAATGTTCATGCCCCCAGGATGCAGACTCCCCAAGCGGAATATGAGGTGCTGTTCCTCCAATTTCTGGTGTTGCTCACTCTGGCCATGGAGGAGGCCCAGGACAGAGAGGTCGGATACGGAATGGGAGGGGGAGTTGAAGTGCTGAGCCACTGGGAGGTCAGGTTGGTTAATGCGGACCGAGCGGAGGTGTTCGGCGAAACGATCGCCAAGCCTACGCTTTATTGTAATCATGTATTGTCTTTCTGCTGACTGGTTAGCACGCGACCAACGCTTTTCACTGTACCTCGGTACACGTGACAATAAACTAAACTAAAATTTTTTTTTATACTTACATTTGCAGCTGAGCTGAGTTCATCAGCCACTCAAAAAGGCACAAAATGCACCATATCAGCAGAAAACCTCTGAGCATTGGAGAGTACCGTGTATTTCAACATGGCCACAACTTTAATACAGATAACCTGCTTGCGGTTTTAATGAGAGTGATATCAAGAGTCACTTCCCACACATGGCCAAAGACCACTATTCAAGAGGTCCACAAAGAATAAGGTTGTATTTCAAACAATATAGGAAGGGGTAATCTGGACAATTTTCGACTGACAACTGGGATATCCCTTCCGCGGAAGGTACAGTGGCGCAGCAGTAGAGTTGCTACCTCGCAGCGCCAGAGATCGACTATGGGTGCTGTCTGTGTGGAGTTTGCACGTTCTCCCTGTGACCACGTGGGTTTTCTCTGGGTGCTCCGGTTTCCTCCCACATTCCAAAGACGTGCAGTTTTGTAGGTTAATTGGCCTCTGTAAACTGCCCCTAGTGCCGGCATGGGAAAGTGACATGACATAGAACAAGTGTATGGGTGATCGATGGTTGGTGTGGACCCGGTGGTATGTCTAAACTCAACTGAAGTTGGCTATCCTGACAGAGACCATCTGGGATAGTGGGGATGCGGTGGGGATGGGTGCTTTCTGTTTGGACATGGGCAGAGTATGAATGCATACTTCATGGTGATCAAGTGAATCATCATACCCACTCTGTCTGCACGTGTGTGCTGAAGAGCAAGTGGGCAGAGTCCTGGTTTGTGGAATGTAATGTATGCTAAGCTTCCCTTGTGCATCAGAGATCAGCTTGCTGTGATGTGTGGCCTTCAACAGGACCTCGAGAGTAGCCCAGCAACGCAGCAGGGAGTGGTACTGCAACACAATGAGATGCAATGTTGAGGCTCTGTAAGGCGCTGGTCAGGCCGCATTTGGAATATTGTGAGCAATTTTGGGCACCATATCTGAGGAAGGGTGTGTTGGCTCTGGAGAGGGTCCAGAGGAGGTTTTAAAGAAGAATCAGGAATTAGTAGATTAATCTATGATGAGCGTTTGTCGGCACTGGGCCTGTACTCGCTGGAGTTTAGAAGAATGAGGGGGGACCTCATTGAAACATACAGAATAGTGAAAAGCTTGGATAGAGTGGATGTGGAGAGGATGTTTCCACCAGTGAGAGAGTCTAGGACTAGAGGTCACAGCCTCAGAATTAAAGGACGTTCTTTTAGGAAGGAGATGAGGAGAAATGTCTTTAGTCAGAGGGTGGTGAATCTGTGGAATTCTTTGCCACAGAAAGCTGTGGAGGCCAAATCAGTGGATATTTTTAAGGCAGAGATAGATAGATTTTTGATTAGTACAGGTGTCAGAGGTTATAGAAACATAGAAACATAGAAAGTAGTTGCGAGAGTAGACCACCAGGTCCGTCGAGCCCGCACCGCCATTCGCTCATGGCTGAACACTAAACAGACACACTTACCCACAAACAGTAGACCCAAGACACAGAACACAAGACACTACCCTCCCCTTTATACCACTATCACCCCTCTCCACCCCAATAACCTTTGGTTATGGGGAGAAGGCAGGAGAATGGGGTTAGGAGGGAAAGATAGATCAGCCATGGTAAACAAAAATGCTGGAGAAACTCAGCGGGTGCAGCAGCATCTATGGAGCGAAGGAAATAGGCAATGTTTCGGGCCGAAACCCTTCTTCAGACAGATCAGCCATGATTAAATAGCGGAGTAGACTTGATGGGCCGAATGGCCTAATTCTACTATTACTTATGACCTTATGGCACACCTTCTATCACCTGGGTCATGACCTGACCTCAGGTGCTAACAATGTAGAGTTTACACTTCTGAGTAACAACCAAAGATAATCTTTGGTAACAACCAGCATCTACTGTTCCCTGTTTCTACAAATTGGTTAAATTGCATTCAAGCGATATTTGATTTTATGTACATCAATTTTTTCTATTAGTTCAGTTTAGTTTATAGATACAGCGAGGAAGCTCTTCAGCCCAACAAGTCTGTGCCGAACACAATGCCCACACACTAACACTATCCTACACATACTAGGGACAATTTACACTTTTGCCAAGCCAATGGTACAAACCTGTACGTCTTTGGAGTGTGGGAGGAAACCGGAGATCTCAGAGAAAACCCACGCAGTCACAGGGAGAACGTACAAACTCCGTACAGACAGCACCCAGAGTCAGGATCGAACCTGGGTTTCTGGCGCTGTAAGGCAGTAGCTCTACCGCTGAGCCACCATGCCACCCTGACAGATGGGGGTCTACATTCCAGTAGTGGCCAATAGTCCAAAGGTGGAAGGTGGTGAGGCCAATGAAATTCAGAGCTTCTAGCCATGGGTCAGAGGTAGAGAGTAGGTGAGTAGGTCTCACGGTGATTGGGGTTGGGGAACGGAGTTGAAATCGAATAATAATGTGAGATTCAAAAATCACAAATGCTCTTGAGACAAATTCAGACAAAGAAGTGTTTTTATTAATTTCATATTCTGCAGAATAGGTGCCTCTCCGCTGATGTCCCCTAGAGGCACACCGAGGATCGGGATGTCTTCTATCTTTATACATTTCTTTTCATTATTATCACATTCTCATCTCTCCCCATTGAGCTTCTTCCAATCATAACATAAAGCTCAGATTCCCACGAGAACGTCGTGGAACGCCCACCCAACGTCAAAGGCACCTCCCCTATCATGCATCGCATGTGCATTTAAATTAGGCATCTTGTCATAGTGGGCGTGAGTACATATTCATGGAATCTCATCAAGCATGCGTAGTTGAGCGTGACTTCGTGTCCCTCTCCCCTTTGTTCTAATTTCTCTGCTATCTCCCGCTGAAGTCTTTCTATTGCTACTTTTTATCTAGAATTTCTCTCTGTTCTTTATATTGTTACTTTCTATTCTACTAGCAGTCTGGCTTCTGCTGACACCTTATTTCTTTCTAAGTTATATTTCTATCCCTAGTCTAAATCAACCATGTCTGTTAACTCTTTCCTCACAATCCATCCTTTTTCTTTTTGCTACGCACCCTTGATTTACACTATCTCCTCCTTTTCTAATGCAAGCAGAAGATTCTTCACCTCCCTCACCTCCTCTCGTTGGTCATACTGTGTTCTGAAGGCCATTATGGTGGCAGCACTGTTCTTCGTCAGGGCTGTTTCTATCAATCGCTGAGCCAATCCCCGTACGCAGGGAATGATACAACATCCGAACAAACACAATAACCCTGCCATGACTATTACTGATGTTAGGGCTGATGTAAAGATGTGCTTCCATTTCCCAAACCAGGAGTCTAGAAACTCGGTCCAGGAGGTGTCTACTCCAGAGTTCTCAGCCAGTTCGATAGACAGAGAGGTGAGACCTGCTAGGGCTCTTGACATTGACCCATCCGGAGCAGTGTTGTTGGGGATGAATGTGCAACATTGTTCGCCAAACATTACACACACCCCTCCCTTCTCAGCCAGTAGCATGTCCAAGGCCATGCGATTTTGCCAGGCCATTTGGCTGGTAGCTGTCAGTTGTTCCGCTAATCCTTCAACTGCATCTCGAGTGTAATTTATAAAGCGTTGTTGATTGTAGTATAAGTAGTTGATCCAGTCCACACTTTTATTAATTGTGGACCACCAGAAGAGTATGGATTCAAAGCCCGCAGCTATCTGATTTCTGGCTTTAAATTCATCGGGTACCCCTCTTGGCACCCCTATCGCATCTATATAGATGTGTGTGTCGAATGATCCTCTCACCTTTCTCTTTTGTCGTCGGCTTCCTTTATCGAGTTCTACAGCATGTTCTACTGCTATGGTGAAGGGCATCATCAGTTGTATGAGGGTACAGGTTCCCGTCCATAACCCCGGTAACCGGGGCCACAGGGTATTCTCCCCGCACCACCACCAGACATCGGCTCTACTGACTATCTGATTTTTCAGCCAGGAGCTATTGAACAGTGGCCCCTGTTCCTCAGCCGTTATGTTATACGTCTTATTGCAGTTGAGCACCTCCCCCATGTCCTGTCCCTCTGGGTTATTTCTTGTATAGCACTCAAACCCCTCCTCCCCAAAAGGAATGGTAAATGGAGGAGGTCGAGGGTCTTCCCTTCGGCCCTTCGTATTGTTGTTGCTGGCCGGAAATAGGTAATGATAACTCTGGCATATCACATTCTTTGGTAAGAGGGGATTCGTGAATAGCTGTAGTATACATGTCATAGCCCTAGGTGTTCTATCCCAATTCAGGGGAAATGGTACTGGGACCAGCTGAGGCCTAGCTCCGGTGCAGGCGTAACAATTGGTTCATTGCATACTTCTGGCTGTGTACATCATCCAGGCAAGCCAGGTGTTGGCTCCTTTTCCCCCTGTTGGTATTCCTTTCTTATATAACTGCCTTAATCCTGTTTCTCCTGCTACTATCATTATCTTCAGATCCTTAGACTCATTTTCCCTGGTGACATTGCTGACTACTGGTGGTGTTGGTGTTGACCCGGGGTCCCTATTCTGACTATCATTTATCTTGAACACCTCTCCCCTATCCTCGTATCTTCCCATCTCACTTTACTTCTATCTCAAACTTCAGACATGCGTCTTTCCCTGTTTCATCTGCACATATCCAATACCTACCACTTTCCTGTATTTGGACACTCTGTATGCTCACATATACGCGTCCTGGCAATTTCTCGTTCGGGTTTTGATATACTCTCCACCTATCAGTTTGATAGGTGGTCCGATGCCACCCATATTTTGATGAAGTAAACAACGCGTGCCAATCTTTACAGGGATGGGTGCATACATACATTCTATAGCCGCACCACCATTTTCCTTTACATACATTAAATGGGATGGTGGTGGACCTTCTATTCTGTGGTATTGTGATTTTTATGCATGTTACATTACTTACAAGTTGGGTAACCACCCAACACACGACCCACCAACACAAAATCTTCATTTTTCCTGCGGGTTCTTGGTAAATATTAAAGTCAATGGTACTTCTCCTTTGCTCACAGTCCACGGGCTGATATCGTCTGGTGGGGCCTCCACAGGACCCTTAACTCGACTTGCGTGTGTCCACCCATTATCTTTTGTTCGTACTGCTGTCTCGGTGATTAGTAACACCAGGTAGGGTCCAGTCCACTTAGGTTGCAGCTTTTCTTCTTTCCACGTTTTTATTAATACCCAGTCTCCAGCCTTGACTGAGTGAATTGGGAAGTCCAGTGGTGGGCGCTGGGCCAGCAATCCTTTAATGTTTAGTTCTGCAAGAGATTGGGACACTGCCAGTAAATAGTTCCTCAGGAACACATCGTTCCCTTGTATTGTTGGGACTCCTTCTATCTTCCCTAAGTATGGGAGCCCGAATAACATTTCATATGGTTATATCCCTGTCTTTTCGAGGTGCCGTTCGGATTCTCAACAGGGCTATCGGGAGGCACTTAGTCCAGGGGAGTCTCGTTTCCTCTATCAACTTGGTGATTTGGGTCTTTAAGGTGCCATTCATTCTTTCCACCTTTCCTGAGCTCTGGGGATGCCATGGTGTATGCAATTTCCATTCTATTCCCAGTGCTTCACATATCATTTCATGTGTTTTGGAGGCAAAATGGGTTCCTCTATCTGAGCCTATTGTTTCCACAATCCCATATCTGGGTATAATTTGTTCTAATAATATCTTAGCTACCGCCTGTGAGGTGGCAGTTGCCGTGGGGAATGCCTCTGCCCATCTGGTGAAATGGTCCACTACCACTAACAGGTACTTCCATGTTCGTACCTGGGGCAGCTCGGTAAAATCTATCTGTATTCTTTGGAAGGGCCTAACTGCTAATGGTTGTCCTCCTCCTGGGACTGCTCTCATGATTTTCTTATTAATTCGCTGACATATTACACAGCCCCTTGTGACTTGTTTGGCCATGGTAAACATCCCACAGCAAGCGTAGGTTCTGAGGAGGGTGTCACAGAGGGCTTGTGTTCCCCAATGGCTTTGTCCATGTAATCTCCCTAATAACTCCCTCATGATTTCTTTGTTCAATAGCTACTTTCCATTTGGTGTCCACCATTTCCCATTTGAAGTACGCTGAGCCCCCATTTCTTTCATGTTTTCCTGTTCTTTCTCACTAAAGATAGGTATCTTTTCCTCTGGTTCCCTTAAAGGTATTTGTGACTTCATTTCTACCACCTGTTCTGTGGCTGCTCTTTTTGCAACCTCATCCACTGCCCTATTTCCTCTGGCCCCCAGGGTGTTACCCTTCTGATGCCCTGCCACATGTGCTATGGCTATTCGTTCTGGTTTTTGCAAGGCTTCCAGTGTCTGTCCTACCAATTGCTCATGCGCTAGTTCTTTACCTTGAGTTGTTATCATTCCTCGCTCTTTCCAGATCTTCCCAAAGGTGTGTACTACTCCAAAAGCGTATTTTGAATCGGTATATACTGTTCCTTCCTTCCCCTCCAATAATTCTAAAGCTCTCATTAATGCATATAATTCACAAGATTGAGCTGACCAACTACCAGGCAGCCTGCCGCTTTCAATTTCCTCCATCGTTTCCCCGTTCACTTTCCATCTATGCACCTGGAGGTTCCATCTATAAACCACCGGCTGCCCTCAGCCAGAGGTTGCTCTTCTAAGTCTTCTCTACTTTTTGTCTGTAAATCTATTATTTCACTACAGCAGTGTACTGGGCCCTCTTCCTTGTCACCCTGTTTCTCCGCTGGATACAGGAATTGGGACGGGTTAAGGTTCTTATCCGTAATTATCATCAAATCGTCTTTTTCCATCAGGATGGCCTCATACTTCAAAAGTCTAGAGTCTGTTAACCATCTGTTGGATTTCTGAGTGAGTATGGTTCTTACTGTGTGTGGTGTAGAAACAACCAGAGTGCCTCCAAAGGTTAATTTCCTACTCTCTTCCACCAATATTGCATTAGCTGCTACCGCTTGTATGCATCCCGGCCATCCCCTGGAGACTAGATCTAATATTTTCGAGAGGAAGGCCACTGGCTGTCGATTTCCCCCTCTTTTCTGGGTGAGTACCCCTAGTGCCACCCCCTTGTCTGAATTTACAAACAGGTGGAAAGGTTGTTCTACTGAGGGCAGAGCCAACACGGGAGCAGTAATCAAACTGTTCTTTAATTTCCCAAATTCCAACTCCTGTTCTGGGGTCCACTGAACTTTGTCTTTTTCTTCTCCCAATTTATCATACAGGAATTTCACTTGTCTGGAGTAATCATCTATCCACAGTCGACAGTATCCTATAAATCCCAGGAATTTTCGGTTCTCTTTCTTATTCTTTGGTAGTGGTACTCCCGTGATCCCAGCTATCCTTTCGGGGTTTATTCGTCTCTTTCCTCCACTTATCAGATGTCCCAGATATTTTACCTCTTGCTTCACAAATTGAAGCTTGTTACGGGACACTCTTAACCCCTTCCTTCCCAAGAAGTTTAACAGGCTTATTGTGGCGTCCCTTACTTCCTCTTCTCTCTCTCCTGACAAAAGAGGTCATCCACATACTGTAATAGTTGCGTTTCCCCGTGTCCTGGGAAATCCTCCAATTCCTGCTCTAAAATTTGGCTGAATAAATTTGGTGATTCTGTAAAACCTTGAGGGAGCACCGCCCACCGGAATTGTTGCTTTCGCCGATTTTTAGGTTTTCCCACTCAAAGGCGAATGTCTCTACTCTCTGTTGCCAGCGGACAGCTCCAGAAGGCATCCTTTCTCTTTCTCTTTCTGTCTGTGTCTGTGCCTCTCTCTCTGTCTCTCTCTCTCTCTCTCTCTCTCTCTCTCTCTCTCTCTCTCTCTCTCTCTCTCTCTCTCTCTCGACGCTGAATAGATTCAGGACTGGACATGGCCCCTGCTTGGCCAGCCTTCACAAATGGGGCAGCAGCCCAACCCCACGGTGTGCTTGTGACACTCCCTTACAACACATCATTGAAGCATGCCTTCAACAAAGACTCAAAGGAGGACTTGTCACCCTTCATACAGCAGATCAAGAGGCAACTGCTTGGCTAAAGGACTTTGCATTCGCTAAATAAATAAAATCTCCCTCTCTCTGTCTGGCTGTCTCTGTGTCTGTCTCTCTCTCTCTCTCTCTCTCTCTCTCTCTCTCTCTCTCTGTATCTGGCTCTCTCTGTGTCTGTCTCTCTCTCTCTCTCTCTCTGTCTGTGTTTCTCAACTTGTATGTCTACCTTAAAACAACATAAAAGCTGGTCATGTTTCATCAATTAACTTATTTCCAGTTAACTTTACTGACAAGAAATCCAAAAGAACATCAAGAAACGATTTCTACAACTTCTCTTTTTCAGGTTACCAGGATACAAAGAGTTCATTTTTGCAGCTTGTTCGCAATCCCCCTACGGCCCAAACACAGTGGGAATTCCCACCTCCGCCACGGGGCGTCTGTGTTCAATTTTACAACTTGCTCATTTCAACCATTTGTTCCAAACCGGTTTTCAAACAAATCACTTCGTTTCATTCTTACTTCAAATAGATTATTCAATTTATATTTTCTCCCTGCCTGCACTCTTGTCCCCGGCCTTTGCCGTCTTCTATCACATCCCCCTTTCGCGGCCTCTGCCGTCTTCTTATCTGCTACTTTCAGGAGTAACTCCCTTATCATCCTGTCTCAGGAATTTTCCTGTCTATCTGTTCCTTATTTGCTGTTTTTCTACTGCCTGCAACATAATCTTTACTACTTGTTTTTCCCCTCTGTGAAAAGGAATTGATCTAACTGTTCTTGTCAGACCTAAAGGATTGATCTAAATGTTCTTGTCAGACCTAAAGGATCTTCAAGGAGGCTATTTAACAAACCCCCTTCCCCCTCAGGGTCCTCTCCTAGGTACCTCCCTCAGGGGTCTAATTTCTACCGAACTTCTTATCTTCCCCTTCTGCCCTTTGACTCCCCGTCCTGTTGGCTGGGTGATCTTCGTCCACCCCGGCCCCTGTCTTCTCTTTCCCTTGGGTATTTTGGCCCCCTCCGGCTCTGCATTTTGTGGGTATCTCCTGCCCATATGCAGCTCTGCATTTTCCATGGGTACTTCCTGCCCATATGCAGCTCTGCATTTTCCCCAACTGACTATAACTTATCATTGTTGGCTTCTCCAACACCTGGGTATTTCCTGTCCTCCAGGGTCCAGCATTTGCCCCAACGGACTATTGGGCAGAATGCGGGGATTTGGCCCACAGCCTTTTCCCCTCCATTCTGGGTTTGCCTTGCAGCCCCCTGAATCCTTCAGGGCGTTAACCACAAGGTCTTATATTCTTAATACCGTGTTCATCGTACCGTGTTCATCATTCTCAATAGCCCAGGAAGTACTTAATAGTCATTTTCCTACCTGGGTTCCATGCACTGGAATTGCTCGATTGATTTTTCGCGATTTCCGACTACTCCCACTTCTTTGTCGAGTCTCTGTGTGGTCCGGTTACTACTGCATAAACAGCTGATGGCAAGCAAGGAGTCTGAGACTGCTGAACTCAGCAGGGTGCACCTTCCCTTTGTCCGTCTACTCCCGTCAGCTGTCCAGAGTATTTGATCCCGGACGAGCCCCCAAGTTGTGAGATTCAAAAATCACAAATGCTCTTGAGACAAATTCAGACAAAGAAGTGTTTTTATTAATTTCATATTCTGCAGAATAGGTGCCTCTCCGCTGATGTCCCCTAGAGGCACACCGAGGATCGGGATGTCTTCTATCTTTATACATTTCTTTTCATTATTATCACATTCTCATCTCTCCCCATTGACCTTCTTCCAATCATAACATAAAGCCCAGATTCCCACGAGAACGTCGTGGAACGCCCACCCAACGTCAAAGGCACCTCCCCTATCATGCATCGCATGTGCATTTAAATTAGGCATCTTGTCATAGTGGGTGTGTGTACATATTCATGGAATCTCATCAAGCATGCGTAGTTGAGCGTGACTTCGTGTCCCTCTCCCCTTTGTTCTAATTTCTCTGCTATCCCCTGCTGAAGTCTTTCTATTGCTACTTTTTATCTAGAATTTCTCCCTGTTCTTTATATCGTTACTTTCTATTCTACCAGCAGTCTGGCTTCTGCTGACACCTTATTTATTTCTAAGTTATTTTTCTATCCCTAGTCTAAATCAACCATGTCTGTTAACCCTTTCCTCACAATAACATGCAGATATATGATTGTAAATGGTTAACAAAATGAACAGATTTCTGGGTTTAAGTCGAAGGAATGATGACGCAGAAGAGGTAGATCATGGAGTATCTGGTGGTTTGGATGTGGCTTACTGAGTAGATTGTTGGATCTTGTGAAAGCATTCCTCATCTACTGGATCCAAAGCAATTAAGGCACTTTCCTCAAGATTTCAGCTCTTTTTTTTTAACTGCATTTTACAAAATTTTGGAAAGCCTGGGTGCCTGTGACAGAAATTAGAATACCAGTTAAGAAGAACAGCACACCCATGTTGTGTACAAATGCCCAGCTTGCAAACTCCTGGCAGTTATAGACAATAGACAATAGACAATAGACAATAGGTGCAGGAGTAGGCCATTTGGCCCTTCGAGCCAGCATCGCCATTCAATGTGATCATGGCTGATCGTACCCAATCAGTACCCCGTTCCTGCCTTCTCCCCATATCCCCAGACTCCGCTATTTTTAAGAGCCATATCTAGTTCTCTCTTGAAAGCATCCAGAGAACCTGCATCCACCTGAGGCAGAGAATTCCACAGACTCACCACTCTCTGTGAGAAAAAGTGTTTCCTCGTCTCTGTTCTAAATGGCTTACTCCTTATTCTTAAACCGTGGCCCCTGGTTCTGGAAGAATTTAAAATTCAGTCTTTGCTACAATACCATCCATTCCCTGCGAGCTAAGATTCACTTTTTGTTATGCACCTGTACAATTACAAAATACATTATGATGTTTGAAAGAGTACACAGATGGATGGAAGACTGATACATGCCTTTATGGATTATTATCTTTTGAACAAAACAGCAGACTGTCAACAAAATAAATGAGGCTCTCTGTTCAACCACCATCCATGTTATTTGGTATGTGTACGCATGACTATCGTTGCATTCATATTTACGTGGAACATCATTTATCATAATATTATTTTATAAACAAAGTTTCCTTCACTTTTCTTCGCTTTCTTCCCCTTTTCTTCTTCAATATCGTCAG